>NC_061509.1:250845469-250870763 GCF_022539505.1 Lolium rigidum | reverse complement strand
TCATCAAATATAGGAGGCATATTGTAATCATAATCAAATTTATCCTCCATAACAAAGCGGTACTAAAAGACCAATATCATTATAATCATCATAAATAGGAGGCAAAGTATCATCAAAGTAAATTTTCTCCTCAATGCTTGGGGGACTAAAAATATCATGCTCATCAAAGCCAGCTTCCCCAAGCTTAGAATTTTCCATATCATTAGCAACAATGGTGTTCAAAGCGTTCATACTAATATGTTCCATAGGTTTTTTAATTTTCGCATCAAACCATCCTTGTCTTAAATCAGGAAATAAAATAAGAAGCTCATTGTTGTCCATTATGCCTAACTAGTGTAAACAAGAAACAAAAAGATGCAATTGTAGGATCTAAAGGAAATAGCTTCGAGCACACACACAACCGCAACAGAAAAGTACTTAGTTACCTGGGACCGGAGTATGAGTGCCTTTTACCTTTCCTCCCCGGCAACAGCGCCAGAAAAGTGCTTAGTTGCCGGGGTCTGGAGTGTGAGTGTCGTTTACCTTTCCTCCCCGGCAACGGCGCCAGAAAAGTGCTTGATGTCTACGGGTGCTTCTATTCTTGTAGACAGTGTTGGGCCTCCAAGAGCAGAGGTTTGTAGAACAGCGAGCAAGTTTCCCTTAAGTGGATCACCCAAGGTTTATCGAACTCGGGGAGGAAGAGGTCAAAGATATCCCTCTCATGCAACCCCGCAACCACAAAGCAAGAAGTCTCTTGTGTCCCCAACACACCTAATAGGTGCACTATTTCGGCGAAGAGATAGTGAAATACAGGTGGTATGAATAAGTATGAGCAGTGAGCAATGGCACCGTAAAAGTGCTTTGCTGTCCAGGATCGGCGTGTGGTTGATGGTGGTAATATTGCAGAAGTATAAATGCAAGTAAAACAGGAAACAAGCAGCGATAGCAGTATTTAGGAACAAGGCCTAGGGATCATACTTTCACTAGTGGACACTCTCAACATTGATCACATAACAGAATAAATAAATAGATGCTAGACTCTACACCCTCTTGTTGGATGATGAACACCACTAACCGTGTAGGATTACACGAACCCTCAATGCCGGAGTTAACAAGCTCCACAATATTCAATGTTCATATTTAAATAACCTTAGAGTGCATAACAGATCAACATAACCAAACCAAGTACTAACATAGCATGCACACTGTCACCTTCACACTACGAAAGGAGGAATAGATCACATCAATACTATCATAGCAATAGTTAACTTCATAATCTACAAGAGATCACAATCATAGCCTACGCCAAGTACTACATGATGCACACACTGTCACCATTACACCGTGCAGGAGGAATAAACTACTTTAATAACATCACTAGAGTAGCACGCAGATATATTGTGATACAAAACACATTGTAATCATAAAGGGATATAAATAAGCACTTCACTATGCCATTCATAACAGTGAATAAGTATTCCGTGAAATATAGCCTAAGAGACCCACACGGTGCACACACTGTCACCTTTACACACGTGGGACAAGGAGTCTCCGGAGATCACATAAGTAAAATCCACTTGACTAGCATAATGACATCTAGATTACAAGCATCATCATATGAATCTCAATCATGTAAGGCAGCTCATGAGATTATTGTATTGAAGTACATAGGAGAGAGATGAACCACATAGCTACCGGTACAGCCCCGAGCCTCGATGGAAAACTACTCCCTCCTCATGGGAGACAACAGCGTTGGTGAAGATGGCGGTGGTGTCGATGGAGGAGCCTTCCGGGGGCACTTCCCCGTCCCGGCGGCGTGCCGGAACAGAGACTCCTGTCCGCGATGGCGGCGGCTCTGGAAGGTTTCTCGTACCGTGGCTTTTTCGTATCGTGTTTTAGGTCAGGGACCTTTATATAGGCGAAGAGGCGGCGTCAGAAGGTCAACGAGGCGACGACACAACAGGGGGGCGCGGGCCCCCCCTTGGCCGCGCCAGCCTGGTGTGTGGTGGGCCTGTGGCCCCCCTCTGGCGGCTCTCGGGTGTTCTGGAAGCTTCATGCAATCCTAAGACTCTGGGCGTTGATTTCGTCCAATTCCGAGAATATTTCCTTACTAGGATTTCTTAAACCAAAAACAGCAGAAAACAGCAACTGACCCTTCGTCATCTCGTCAATAGGTTAGTTCCGGAAAACGCATAAATATGACATAAAGTATGCATAAAACATGTAGATATCATCAATAATGTGGCATGGAACATAAGAAATTATCGATACGTCGGAGACGTATCAGCGTGTTAGTACCTCCTATGAATGCTCAAAGTGACAGCGTGGGGTGTTTATTAGTACTTGGGAATACATATTTAAGGTTTGCCTACATGATGAATTAGTGTTCGTTATCTTGCCAAAGAGTAATTCAGAGTAGCATAGTGAAGTGCTTATTTATATTCCTTTATGATTGCAATGTTGAGAGTGTCCACTAGTGAAAGTATGATCCCTAGGCCTTGTTTCTAAGCATCGAAACTCCGTTTATTTACTGTTCTGTTGCATTATTACTCGCTGATATTCAGATTGCTATTACCACTCATATACATCCATACTAATTGTATTTCACTATCTCTTCGCCGAACTAGTGCACCTATACATCTGACAAGTGTATTAGGTGTGTTGGGGACACAAGAGACTTCTTGTATCGTGATTGCGGTGGTTGCTTGAGAGGGATATCTTTGACCTCTTCCTCCCTGAGTTCGATAAACCTTGGGTGATCCACTTAAGGGAAACTTGCTGCTGTTCTACAAACCTCTGCTCTTGGAGGCCCAACACTGTCTACAAGAATAGAAGCACCCGTAGACATCAGATACCTTGTCACATAGGAAGGCAACACAAGCGCAACTTCAAGATTCTCAACATAAAGAGGGGAAACTTAATATTATTAAGATAAATATAACCATGTTTCCCTCTCTCATAATAACTTTCAGTGGCATCATGAACAAACTCAACAATATAACTATCACATAAAGCATTCTTATTCACATGCATAAAAGTATCATTACTCTCCACATAAGCATAATCAATTTTATTAGTAATAGTGGGAGTAAAACTATCACAACCATCATTGCAATCATCATAAATTGCAGGCATGGTATAATCATAATAAACTTTATCCTCCATAGTAGGTGGCACCAAAATACCACTATCATTATAATCATCATAAGTGGGAGGCAAAGTATCATCAAAGAAAATTTTCTCCTCAAAACTTGGGGGACTAAAAATATCACAACCAGCTTCCCCAAGCTTAAATTCTTCCATAGCATTAGCAATAATAGTATTCAAAGAGTTCATGCTAATAACATTGCTACAACTATTTTGCAAACAAAGTTCCATGGGTTTTTTAATTCTCTCTTCAAACACATCATGTCCTAATTCAATATAAAGTTCATAAAGATCTCTAATTTTTTTGTTGTTTTCCATTAAGCCTAACTAGTGAAAATAAAAATAAGAAACAAAAAGATGCAATTGCAGGAACTAAAGGAAATAGCTTCGAGCACTCACACACCGGCAACAATGCTAGGAAATAGCTTAGTAGTCGGAGGATGTGAATACCTTTTACCTTACCTCCCCGGCAATGGCGCCGTAAAATAGCTTGATGTCTACGCACGCTTCTATTCCCCGTAGACGGTGTTGGGCCTCCAAGAGCGAGGTTTTTAGAACAGCTGACAAGTTTCCCTTAAGTGAATCACCCAAGGTTTATCGAACTCAGGGAGGTAGAGGTCAAAGATATCCCTCTCAAGAAACCTTGCAATTACGATACAAGAAGTCTCTTGTGTCCCCAACACACCTAATACACTTGTCAGATGTATAGGTGCACTAGTTTGGCGAAGAGATAGTGAAATACAAGTAATATGGATGATTATAAGTAGTAATTGCAATCTGAAATAAAGATGGCAGGAAGCAAACATGTAACAGAACTTGTTGGAAATGGTGTTTCAATGCTTAGAAACAAGGCCTAGGGATCATACTTTCACTAGTGGACACTCTCAACAATGATCACATAAATAAATAAGTTCCCTTCTCTTATGCTACTTTCAAAGACTCTATTGTTGGATACCAAACACCATTCATTGTGTAGGGCTACGAGAGCACCCTCAAGCCGGAGTAAACAAGCTCCACAATGTCATAAAGGAATCACACACGATGCAAACACTGTCACTGTCACACCATGAAGAGTAATTCTGGAGTTCATATTGAAGTAACTCTAGAGTGCATAGTAATCGTTAACTTCATAATCTACAAGAGATCACAATCATAACCTACGCCAAGTACTACATGATGCACACACTGTCCACATTACATCATGGAGGAGGAATAGACTACTTTAATAACATCACTAGAGTAGCACATAGATTAATAGTGATACAAAGCTCATGATCACATAAAGATCACATGGGAGAGAGAGATGAACCACATAGCTACCGCAGTACAGCCCTTAGCCTCGGGGAGAACTACTCCCTCCTCATCATAGGAGACAGCAGCGGTGATGAAGATGGTGGTGGTGTCGATGGAGATGCCTTCCGGGGGAAATTCCCCGTCCCGGCGGCGTGCTGGAACAGAGACTTCTGTCCCCCGAATCTTGGCTTCGCGATGGCGGCGGCTGCGTAACTTTTCTCGTACCGTGGCTTATGTTTTTAGGGTTTTCGCGACGGAGAGACTTTATAGGCGGAAGGGCAGAGTTGGAGGCGGCGCAGGGGCCCCACACCATAGGCCGGCGCGGGCCCCATGCAGGCCGCGCCGCCCTATGGTTACGGCCCCTCGTGGCCCCACTTCGTATGCTCTTCGGTCTTCTGGAAGCTCCGTGGAAAGATAAGACCCGGGGCGTTGATTTCGTCCAATTCCGAGAATATTTCCTTTGTAGGATTTCTGAAACCAAAAACAGCAGAAAACAGCATCTGGCGCTTCGGCATCTCGTTAATAGGTTAGTGCCGGAAAATGCATCAAAACGATATAAAGTATATATAAAACATGTAGGTATTGTCATAAAACTAGCATGGAACATAAGAAATTATAGATACGTTGGAGACGTATCACATCTCTCCGGGGGTACGGCGCTGCCGTGTATCTATTATATCCGCTGCGAAGGTTCTTGTGTTCATCAAGGATTGTCTAGCTCAAGGTTTGAGGCGTATCGTTTATCGATCCGTTGCTTGCTGGATTCGTTTCCTCTTCTCCAGGCTGCGTTCATCGCGTTGTTGGGAGGTTCTACTACCCCGGGTTCTCGCTGTGAAAGATTGGGCAACAACTAGGAGGATCTGCTGGGTTCCCCCTTATCATGTGGTATCAGTTTTCTGGGTTGCTCACGGCGAGGTTTTGTTGATCGATCGCATCTAGATCGGTTTGCATCGGAGAAGGTTGGCTCTAGATCGGAGGAGATTGGCTCTCGGTCGAAGGAGGTTGAGTTGGAGGAAGTTTGGAACTGTTTGGGTGAAGTTTTGCCATCGTTTCGGGAAGTTTCTGCGGCCAGAATCACGAATTTTCGAGTTTGGAATCGGGGAAGATGGCTTTTCGGACCCCATCCGACGCAAGGTCCGGTCAACCAGCCCTACAACCGGCCCGGCCGGCCCAGGTCCCGGTCGGACTGGCCCTACCACCGGCCGGCTCGGCCAAAACCGGCTCTAGAACCGGTGCCAACTGGATTGATGTCCAGGGGGCTCTGCGCGTCCGCCCAGTCAGCCGCCCGGTTAGACCGGCCGCTGGACCGGACCAGCCGGCCACAGGCCCGGTCGAACCGACTGTTGGGCCGGACCAACCGGTCACCAGCCCGGTCCAACTGGCTGTTGGGCCGGATCGGCCTGTTTTCAGTTCTGCGCAATCAGCACTTCAGCAGTCTTCCGCGACGGTTTCGTTTCCAGGCGATGTTCTAGGCATTCGCTGTTCTCATGGCACAAAGTCCAGTGTTGTTTTTAATGATTATCTTGATGTCATGAAGGGAGTAGAGCGTCAGGCATACCACCTTCTTTGGTATCTACACCGTCTTGCGACAATTGAGGAGTATCATGATTGGGAAAGGAACATGGAACTAGGTTTCACTCGATGTCGCATATACAATAGGAAGTTTGATGGGTCTCATGCTTTTGTTCTTGCTCAACACCGTGTGGACGAGGAGTTAGACCATTATTGGCGTGTTGCGGTTGACAGAGGTGAATTTGCTTGTACAATCCACCCCATAGTTGAGTTGTGAGTGTTTCCTATCCAGAAAAAGCCAAAAATATTAGGGTTAGGGTTTGCCATAGCCTTAGATTGCACTAATTTCGAGTTTTAGTTGCTTTTCGTAGTTGTTTTTGCGTATCTTTTTCTTCCATCTAGTATTGTTAGGGTTTGTGTTTCCGCTTTCATCTAGAGTCGGTTTTTGTTGCTCCGAGTCCACATAGCATACAGTGTGTTTGTCCAAACCATAGCCACAGCCTTCCGATATACGTGACTAGGAACTTCCCCAGAAGAGACTAGTTTTACAGCTCGACAGGCTGCTCATTAGGGTTTTGGTGCTTTGCATTATCTATTGGCCGTGTTATCAAGGAGTTGAGTCATAAAATCAAATTTTTTTTTTGAAAAGAAGCAAAAAGAGCTACATAGCTGCGTGTGTTACAAAAAGAAAATCCAAAAAGAAAAAGTGTAAAGTGCTAGTAAGATCAAGTGAAGGCCTAGTTTACTTTTCTGCACGTGTAGTTGAGCAATCTTGTGCCTGTTTCGTTGAGCTTTGCTAGTGTCTCTCGAGTGCATTGCAACCTTTCATCCATATAGTTGCATTGCCACATTTATCGCCTTGTGTGAGTATCATTGGTTGTCTACGGTCAGCGCTAGAGCTTGTTATTGGTGCAAATAGGTAGCCTACCTACAGCCCCACATATATCCTGCTTTGCCGTGTGATTTGTTCTTATACCCTTGATATTCGCTTCGCTACATCCGTGCACTAGTTGTCCCTACAAGTGGTAAGAAATACTAATTCACTTTGGAGCGGTAAGATTTCCTTTTCTTATCAGTTTTGAGTGAGTTGTGAGAGTACCACCATATATTTTTGATTTAGTGCACTAACCTACTAACCATGTCTGCTAGTGATGAGAAAATTGTTAACCAGAAAAACAAGAATTCTGCGGATGTGATGACATGGAGGGAGTATGAAGCTCTTCGTAATGAGATGCGATGTGAATTCCGCATTCAGGATGATGAGCTTAGGAGGACGGTCCAAGGGATCTCCCAGAAGCTGGACGCTACTAGTGAGACCGTCACTACAATGAAAGATCAAATGACGGATATCCAACGCAGTCTTCAAGTTTTGCAACTAGTTGTTGACAATCTTACACAACAATAGCAACAAGAAGAGGCAGAAGACCCTGATCTTCAGGATGAAGCACCTAGTGTTGGTCGTGGTGCTGGATGTGGTAATCACGGTCGTGGTTTCGTTGAACTCGGACGCCATGGTCGTGGGTTTGAGGAAGAAGATGGTTTGGGTAAGTCCAAGTTCTCCATACCCAAGTTTGAAGGAGGAGCTGATGTTGAAGAATACCACACTTGGGAGCTCAAGATTGAGAAGTTATGGCGTTTACATGATTATACTGAAGATAGGAAGGTCAAGCTTGCTTCTTCAGAATTTGATGGCTATGCATTGCGTTGGTGGGATGGAGTTACACGTACTCATCAAGAAGATAACGAGCTTCCAGTTCGTACATGGCGTGAGATGAAGGCCATTATGCAAGCTCGTTTTGTGCCCACCAATTATTTGCGTAAAATATATGATAAGTTGACCCTATTGAGACAAGGTGTGAAGACTGTTGATGAATATTTCATGGAGATGGAGATGCTTATGCAGCGTGGCCGTGTCCGTGAATCACTTCAGATGACAATGCAGTGTTTTCTACATGGTTTGAAGTATGATATTAAAGGCATTATTCGTCATCACAGTTACACTACAATGAATGAGTTGATGCATCATGCAAGAGAAGCTGAAGCACATTTGGCTGAAGAAACGCAAATCAAAGGTCGTGCTACGGGAGCTGGGCGCTACACGCCTAGGGCGCCCCCATCTACGCCACCAGTGTCATCGCGCTCCGCACAGTTTCCCACTTCGTCTAGCAAGCCGGTGTCCAATGTTTCCAACACAAAGAGGTTACCATGTCCAGCACCACGACCAACACCAGGTGCTTCATCCTGAAGATCAGGGTCTTCTGCTTCTTGTTGTTGTTGTTGTTGTTGTTGTTGTTGTGTAAGATTAACAACAGCCAGTTGCAAAACTTGAAGACTGCGTTGGATATCCGTCATTTGATCTTTCATTGTAGTGACGGTCTCACTAGTAGCGTCCAACTTCTGAGAGATCCCTTGGACTGTCCCCCTAAGCTCATCATCCTGAGTGCGGAATTCACGTCGCATCTCATTACGAAGAGCTTCATACTCCCTCCATGTCATCACATCCGCAGAATTCTTGTTTTTCTGGTTAACAATTTTTTTATCACTAGCAGACATGGTTAGTAGATTAGTGCACTAAATCAAAAATAGATGGTGGTACTCTCACAACTCACTCAAAATTGATAAGAAAAGGAAATCTTACCGCTCCAAAATGAATTAGTATTGCTTACCACTTGTAGTGACAACTAGTGCACAGATGTAGCGAAGCGAATATCTCAAGGGTATAAAACAAATCACACGGCAAAGCATGATATATGTGGGGCTGTAGGTAGGCTACCTATTTGCACCAATAACAAGCTCTAGCGCTGACCGTAGACAACCAATGATACTCACACAAGGCGATAAATGTGGCAATGCAACTATATGGATGAAAGGTTGCAATGCACTCGAGAGACGCTAGCAAAGCTCAACGGGACAGGCACAAGATTGCTCAACTACGGTGCAGTTAAAGAAAACTTAGGCCTTTACTTGATTCTACTAGCACTTCACTATGTCTTTTTGGAATTTTCTTTTTATCACACGCAGCTATGTAGCTCTTTTTTGCTTCTTTTCAATTTTCTCTTTTTTTTATGACTCAACTCCTTGATAACACGGCCAACAGATAATGCAAAGCACCAAAACCCTAATGAGCAGCCTATCGAGCGGTAAAACTAGTCTCTTCTGGGGAAGTTCCTAGTCACGTATATCGAAAGGCTATGGCTATGGTTTGGACAAACACACTGTATGCTATGTGGACTCGGAGCAACAAAAACTGACTCTAGATGAAAACGGAAACACAAACCCTAACAATACTAGATGAAAGAAAAAGATACGCAAAAACAACTACGAAAAGCAACTAAAACTCGAAATTAGTGCAATCTAAGGCTATGGCAAACCCTAACCCTAATATTTTTGGCTTTTTCTGGATAGGAAAAACACTCACAACTCAACTATGGGGTGGATTGTGGATGGCTTACCGAGGAAACGCTGAAATCTGATACCAAGATGATAAGTGGGATCCCAGCAGATCCTCCTAGGTGTTGCCCGATCTTTCACAGCGAGAACCCGGGTAGATAGAATCTCCCAACAACGCGATGAACGCAGCCTGGAGAAGAGGGAACGAATCCAGCAACCAACGGATCGATGAACGATACGCCTCAAACCTTGAGCTAGATAATCCTTGATGAACACAAGAACCTTCGCAGCGGATATAATAGATAAACGGCAACGCCGTACCCCCGGAGGGATGATACATGTGAACACACGCAATGGGGTAAACCCTAAACTTTAGTCTAAACTTGTCTGCCTAAACCCTAGCCGTCCCTCCACCTTATATGAGGGGATGGTGGCCAGCCAGCCCTAGTGGGGCTCCCTAACTTGGTTTGGACAGGCCCAAACCAATCTGACTCAAATCAATAAAAACCCTAATTGGCCCACATATGACCATTACATAAACTAAGATAATTAAGCCGGTGGAGTCCTGAATCTGGGCTCCACATAGGCCTCCATGTCCGTATCATCAGCGTAGAGGGAAGTGTGAATCATAGGGGTCCTTCCACGGAGCCTTTCCATATGCCCTTGGTCGGTGGCCTTGCGGAGGACATGACGAAGAGGATTGATCCTCTACCATGCTTAATTGGGTCGCCGACAATACCATTGAGGAGAACACTTGAAGAAGAAAAGTATAGGAGGGCGGCAATCCAATCACGAAATTTACTTGGGAATCCGAAATGTTGAAGTTGTCCATCAAGTAGTCCTATCTAACCGAGTCAAAGTCTTTCTTGATATCAAGCTTGAAGAGGAGAGTTGACGTTTTTGTCGTGTGCAATTTCCTAACCAAATTCCGCACATACAAAAAATTGTCATGGATGCTTCTCTTCTTTATGAAAGCACTTTGAGCATTGAAGACAAGGTTGTTCATATGCGGTGCAAGCCTAGCGGCCATCATGTTGGAGATCAACTTAGCAATCGCATGAATGAGACTAATGGGGCGAAAATCCATCACTTCCTCGCCGCCTCTTTTTTAGGTTATATCATGCAATGCAAGTAATTTTTTCAGACATCTAAATTGCAACAAAGAATACGATACAGTAGAGTTCAAATCATATGGGTCGTTCAATACAACTTGCCTGCTGTAGTTGATCGATTTTTTCCCTTACCAAGAAAATCCCAGATTCTACTATACATGTTATATGCTGCAAAAGAGTGCCGTTATTTTTTATTTCATCGTCATGGACAAAATCAGTTATTTAGTGTTAGAAAAAATGTGATGTTTGTTTAATTGCTTAATAACTCACTTTTTGTAACATGATCGATCTTTTTTCTTCACGGAAATTGTGCTCCTCCCAATTGCATCTAAATGTGATCCACCCTGAGTCTCATCCAGTGGCTCACTTGGATATTTAATACATTAGTTCTCGCAAATGAATTATTACTAGATATATCTCTTTGGAGTTCTTACAAATGTTGCAATGTTTTCAAGCTTTGCAAAGTAAATAATCAGACCTGGAAATTTGTAGAGCTCTGTTTTGCATTTGACTTTCTACCACATCGCCCTGGTACCTCTTAATCAAGATTTGCATGTGCTCTTGCATTTTGTGAACAAAAGGGAAGTATCTCAAAATTGCATTAACACATTTAAAAATCAGTTTGTAGCATGAATTTTGGAAACACACCCCTTAGTTGCAAGTTCATGCCTCGAACCGTTCCCCCTCGTCGCTCCCGTGGGCGACAGGAGGGAACCCTAGCCGCCACTTGCCCAGGCCCCCTTCCCCTGCTCCTCCCTCTCTTCGCCGCTACCGTAGGGCGTCGCTGGGCAAAGCCCGGGCGCTGCAAGATATCTATATTACAGCTTGTATTTTTGAAGAACATCAGAAGGGGGAGACCTCTATCTAGATTTTATTATAAAGGTGGTAAGATAGCTTTGAGAGTTTTGAATGCATAGACTACAAGGGGGTATACCTGGGCATTTTCCGGCCTAGCCCAGGCTTCGTGCTGGGCCAAAATAAAGCCCAAAGCTGAATGTCTAGGCCTGGGCCTGGTCAGGCTGAGAATTTAGGCCCGAATCCCAGCCCGAAGCTCGAAAAGCCCGGCCCAAGCGGCGCGGCCCATCCTTTGGTAAAATGCAAATTCCCTTGTCTCAGCCCGGCCCGGATGTTGGGCTAAATATTCAGGCCCAAGTCCAGCGCAGCACGGGATTTTCGGGCTGCCCTTGCCGAGGTCTACAAGGGGGAAAGTGATATGCAACAAACTATTGAGGGAAGATGATACAAAAGGGTGGGCAGTCAGCTATGTCTTTCAGACATCCAGAGCAGAGCAGCTTCTTTCTCTTCCTTTTTTCCTCTGCACGCCCACAATTTTCACGTCTTCATGCATTGCATTGCCCCGAAACCTCTACACTGTCGAAGACTTGACGGCTTCTCGACAGCCAGAGGTTCCATTTCGGAAAATGCTTGTTTTCCTACGGAGGCTCGGCCGCGCGCTGCCTCCGGCCTCCGGGTCGCGCGTCGTCGGATGAGATTTGATGCGTGGACCAGGTGAAGCCACGTCACACCAAAGATACACGCGTACCTCTTTTCTATTAAATAGTAAATGGGTGTGGGGTTCATCACCATAGACTTATCGCTCTGCCGGCTCCACTTCCTCCACTCGTTCTCAGTCTCTTTCTTCTTCCTTATCCTTTCTCACCAAAATCCCCATAGCTCGACCTCACGCCGCCATGGCTCCCTCCACTGCAGCTGCAAGGCGCGTCGCTGCTACACCCAGTCGCTGCAAGCCGGCAACCCCACACCGCCATGAATTGTTTCTCCACCGTAGCTGCAAGGTGCGCTGCCGCTGCAACGCGCGGAGATGCTACAGGGGCGGCTCTGCTTCAGGCTGACATGGGCGCTGCTGAGAAGAGCGGGGCCGGCGGAGAGCTGGTGTCAGATGCTGCGAGCGACGGCCGGGCGTGCTGCAAACGAAGACATCTGAGCTACAAGCGACCGCGGCAAGAGCTGCAAGTGCCTATGGACGATGCGCCAACCGGCATCGCCTAGGCTACAACAGCGGACGCCCAAGCGGCAATGGTTCACCGCCGAAGCTGCAAAGCTGTACTGGCGATGCTGCTACTGGCCGCCGCCCGACCTGCAAGCGGCGATGTCGGGAGCTGCGAACAGCCGCCTCTCGAGCTGCAAGCGGCGACGCCGGGAGCTGCGAATGGACGCCTCCCCAGCTGCAAGCGGCAACGTCGGGAGCTGCGAACGGCCGCCTCCCGAGCTGCAAGTCGCGTCTACGGGAGCTGCCAGCGGCGACCCCGGGACCTGCGAACGGACGCCTCCCGAGCTGCAAGCCGCGTCGCCTAGAGCTGCAAGCGGCAACGCCGGGAGCTGCGAACGGTCGCCTCCCGAGCTGCAAGCCGCGTCGCCGAGAGCATGGGCGAAGCTTCAGCCCGGCATGCCCGGGCAGCTGCCCGGGCTCGGCTTCGTCCGACAGCCATGCAACCATCGCGTCAATAGGCATAAAATCGTGATTAGGTAGCTGCTTGCCCGGGCAAAAACTCCAGCCCAACCGAGATGTCCTTTCCCATTTATTTTCTGAATAGCCCAACGAAGAAGCTGGCCCAAGTCCACTAACAGGTAACACGCCTAGGACGCCTAGGACCGCCAGGATATTATTGAGCGATCGATTTCAGACATGATTAGGAGTAAACGCGTTTTCCATTGCCGTACATTTGCATGCATGTATAAAGGAACAAATCTGATGATGTAAGCGAGAATCTTTCCAAATTTGAAAGTTTAAAACGTTTTAACTTTTAAACGACAACTCCGATTTACGATTCGCTTTCACCAATAAATCCATCTCGACGAGATCTTCAAAACTAGCACCCATGTTATTATGTTTGGATAAACTTTTTTTCTGGCTAAAAGTTATCAACCCTCTATATTTGAATAATCAACCCCTCCGTACTTGAGTGATCAACGACAAATGTATAAAATTATCAACCCTACAGTGCGGCTATTGAGGGAAAGTCTACGTACGCAAGTACAAATAGACGAATCTGCTGATGTCACCGGAATCTTTTCCAAATTTCAAAATTCAAAACGTTTTAACTTCCGAATGACAACTCCAAATTAAGATCCGCTTTCACCAATAAATCCGTCTCGACGAGATCTTCAAAACTAGCACCCATGTTAATATGTTTCGACAAACTTTTTTTCTGGCTAAAAGTTATCATGCCTCTCTATTTGAATAATCAACCCCTCCGTACTTGAGTGATCAACGGTAAATGTATAAAATTATCAACTCCGTCGCAGGTATTGAGGGAAAGTTCTCGTACGTATGCATAAATAGACGAATGTCGTCGATGTCGACGGAATCTTTTCCAAATTTGAAAATTCAAAACGTTTTAACTTTCAAACGACAACTCCAAATTAAGATTCGCTTTCACCAATAAATCCGTCTCGACGAGATCTTCAAGACTAGCACCCATGTTGATATGTTTCGAGAAACTTTTTTTCGGGCTAAAAGTTATCAACCCTCTCTGTTTCAATAATCAACCCTCCGTACTTCAGTGATTAACGGTAAAATGATAAAATTATCAACCACAAAGTTAACTTTATTTTAAATATTTTAGCGAATCTTTTTTAGTTTAGAAGATATCAACCCGGTGTCCTGTTATTTATCAACGGTAAATATAAATAACTACCAACCCTAAAAATCTAATTTCATTTTGAATATTTTGGCGACTCTTTTTAGTTTACAAGTTATCAACCCGGTGCCCCATTATTTATCAATGGTAATTATAAATAACTACCAACCCTAAAAAGTAATTCATTTAGGATATTTTAGCGAACATTTTTTATTTTACAAGTTATCAACCTGGTGCCTCGTTATTTATCAACGGTAAAAATAAATAAATAATAACCGTAAAAAGTATTTCATTTAGAATATTTTAGCGACTCTATTTTAGTTTACAAGCTATCAACCCGGTGACCCGCTATTTATCAATGGTAAATATAAATAAATATCAACCCTCAAAATTTAATTTAATTTAAAATATGTAGCGACTCTTTTTTTGTTTACAAGTTATCAACTCGGTGCCCCGGTATTTATCAACGGTAAGTTAAAATATCTAGCAACCCTAAAAAAATAAATTTTATTTTAAAAAAAAATTAGCGACTTTTTTTACAAGTTATCAACCCGGTGCCCCGGTATTTGTCAACGGTAAATTTAAATACCTAGCAACCCTAAAAATTAAATTTTATTTGCAACTCAAATTTTATTTTTTAGCTTACAACTTAAAACACTACTTAATTTGAGTAGCAAGTGGTAGTTCATTTGAGTTGCAAGTGGATCCCCCACCCGTTATTTCCCCCCTAAAAACCATTAGCCCGAAAAAAGGAATTACCGTATGAAAATTACAAAAAAGTGGAATTACGAAAAAAAGAATTGTCAAAAGGGAATTGTAAAAAGGGAATTGTTCAAAGGGAAATATTAATTAGCGTACCAAATAACCAATTAAAAGGGAATTGCAAAAAAATCTCCATGCATATGGTCCGGTCCAATCATTCATCCATCTATGCATGTGAGTGCGCACGTGCATGTGCAAGGTGATTAGTGAGAAAGGAAGTGGCATGTGATTAGTGAGAAAGGAGGTGGCAGGTGGATGTGCATGGCTGCATGTGAAAGGGATTGCAGAAAACGACAAAAATATGCATGGCCGCATGTGTATTAGTGGAGTTGCATGTGCATGCTGCCATTAGTGTGGGGCTACATGCAGAAAAGGACAAAAAAAGACAGAAGAGAAAGGGAATTGAATCACGCATCCGCGTGAGCGCTTCGCGCAAAAAACAGACCGCTTGCGCGGTCGATTGCCAGGCAGTGATTTCGCCTAGGACCTATCCACGTCCAAACAGATGTAACGAGTCAGGAGCCAGTTCGATCCTCCTTCCGTCCACGATTGAATCGTTCGTCTCCCGTACGGCGGTTGCAGAGACGCCGACGCGAGCAGCAGGGAGGCAGAAAGGCGACACCGGCACCGCAGGCTGCCGGTTAGGACGACGACCGGCGGCGTCCGCTTGCTTACTCGCCATCACAGCGGCTGGTCTGATTTTAATCTATGAATTGGGGAAAAATAAGGTTTGTTCATCTGATTGACTACTTCTCTATCTGACATCTGAGCAAGGAAAATCCTTTAAATATTTTATGTTGTAATTAAATCATTATTATACCAAATCTTTAATTTTAGAAAATGTGGAAGGTATTTAGTACATCATTGTGACGCTCTTAAAAATCAAAACTAAAGTGTGGCAACTAAATTGGCTAGAATGAAGTATGAAATGAAAGAATTATATAAAATTTACTTGACTTCTTCAAAATATTGTTGATATCTCATCGCACAAGGTTTGTGTTTCCGTGGCCACGATGAACCGTCCACTTATTTGAACAGAGCAAACTTCTTTGATTCATCGACTTCTTCAAAATTAGTACTTATATTTTGATTACGTGTTTATCCAAATATTCGGTTGCGATTTTCGCATTTTTTGCTTAGCTTATGGTTCGCCCAGGCTCGAATTTTTTCCTGGCTCCGCCACTGGCCGAGAGCTGCAAGCGACGACGCCGGGAGCTGCGATCAGCCGCCTCCCGAGCTGCAAGCGTCATCGACGGGAGCTGCGAACGGCCAACTCCCCAGTTGCAAGCCGCGTCGCCGAGAGCTTCAAGCTTTTCCAGCGGTGCTGCAAACGGCCTCCACTCGAGCTGCAAGCAGAGTCGCCCGGAGCTGCAAACGGCCTCCACCGGAGCTACAAAGGTCATCGCTTCGTCTACGTCGGCGAAGCTGCGGCGGCATCTTCTCCGGCAACGGTGGAGGCTCGCGAGGAACACCCAGAAGTTGTGAAGCCATGGGGGCATTGGGAAGGAAGAGTTGCTGCCCACTGATGGTGGGAGGAAACAGTGCCGGCGGTGGTGCTTCCAGCCGGGCGGCCGTGGTTCCCGCCAGCGGTGGGGGTGCGGCGGGAAAGATTAGGCGAGGATTTCCGTTGGTCCCGGGAGAGAGGGAAAAGGGAGGCACGAAGAGAGAGGACGAGGAATTGGGTGGGGTCCACTCACGTGTGGTGTTCCTGTGATTAAGGTATGAGACACGTGTCAAGCTCTCCATCCGGAGGTTCCAGGGCTCCAATCCTCCGAAGGATTATCAGCACGACCCTTCCATTTACCACCAAGTCCCACGCCTTTGTTTTGTTTGTTGGGCATCCTATTCTAACTTCAGCATATATGTTGCCAAGATCGACTGCTCCGTTCAGATTGATCCCAACGAGTGCAAGGATTTGCAGTGTGCACCCCACTCCAGAGAAAAGTGTTCCACAGTTTCTGTAGGTTTAGAGCATCTCCAGTCGCGTCCCCCAAACCGTCCCCCAAAGGGATTTGGGGCGCGCCGGACAAAAAAAAGCGTTCCAGCCGCGTCCCCCAAAGCCCATTTTTGTCCGGCGCGGCCCGATACGGTGTCCGGCGCCCCGAGCCCGTCCCCGTCCCACAGGGGACGCACCGGGGACGCCGGACACAACGAAAAGCGAGGCGGGGAGTGGCGGGGCCGACCCGTCAGCGGCACAGAAGGCTAAAACCCCGTCGCCTACCTTTGGTCAAGCGACGTTAATGGCGTCCCTGTTATCCCAGGCGACGCAGGGACGCGTCTCGTCGTGCATGACCGCGTGGCCGTCCGCGCCGGAGTTATTGTGTGCAACCACCCGCTGCCGCCGCTGTTTTTAAGACGCCCTGCAGTTCTCGCCGCTCATAATCCTTCTCGTCGCCGCCGCCTCACCCCTCCCAGATCTTCTCCTCGCCGCTCAAAAAATGTCGAGCTCGTCCTCCCGCAAGATCGCCGCGGCGAACGGCTTCGGCCGCGGCAGCCCTCACCGTGGCGGAGGCGTGGGCGCCGTACCACGCCCGGTATCCAGTCCCGCCGGACATGCGGCTGCCAAGCGGCGGCGGGCCGGAAGATGGCCGTGAACGGCATTGGCGTTCCGCCGCCGCCGAAGCCGCGCACGGACCAATGGAGGGACGCCATCAAGGCCCGTCGGGCTCAACTCACCGCCGAGGAGCGGTTGGATCCGACATGGGCGGTCAACGACAACGACGCTCGGTGGACGACGTACTTCCGGGCGAAGTACGACGTCGAGATGCACAAGCACCGACAACCTCGTCGGCGGCCCCAACAGCTGGAACAGGGAAGGCCGCGCCCGTTCAGGGCGTTCCGGGCGCACCCTCGAGAACGTCATCCGCGGCCTCCGCAACGGCGCTCCAAGGCTGGAGATGCCGTCGCCGCCGCCGCCGTCTCCTCAATGGCAGCCGAGGAGGACGACGTACTCGTCCTCCTCGCACTCTTCTTCCTCGGGACCGGCGCGATCGACGCCGTCCTCGTCGTACCGGTCGGCGCCCTACACCGTCCCCAAACGGGAGGTCAAGGAGGAGCCGGCGACGCCCGTCAACACGAGGCGTGGCGGCAGCGGCAGCGGGCGGCAGCAAGGGAGGCGCGGCGGCGCCCTCCTCATCCCGAAGCCGGAGGTGAAGGAGGAGCCGGAGGAAGCGTCGAAGGCGGCGCTGCTGGCGGAGTACGAGCGGCAGCAGCGGCTCATCGCCGGCAGCCGACGACCCCGAGGACCGCCCGGGGCTGCGGGCGGCGTTCTTGGCGTCCATGGACGACAAGGACGCCTGGAGGGGCGACCTGGACGCGGCGATCGCCATGTCCATCCGCGACTCCGGCAAGCCGCCGGTGGACCTCACCGACGACGGCGAGGCAGGACCAAGCGGCTTGGTGAAGGACGAGCCCGTCGACGAGCGCGTCAAGCGGAGGTCGTCACCGACGACATGTACAACTTCCGGCGAGTACTACGACGCCTCCGGCCGCTGCAAGTGGTTCTAGATTAGGTTTAGTTTAAAGTTAGTAAAATTTCGTTCGAATCTATGTAAGTTTGGACGAATCTAATCGAATCTAGTTAAGTTTAAAATTTGCGAAATTTTGTTTGGGGGACGCGACTGGGGAGCGACGTCCCCCAAACGCGACACGAACGAAACACGTCTCCCAAACGCTCAATCCGGCGCGGTTTGGGGGACGCGGCTGGAGATGCTCTTACACCCATGAGGACATAGTTCGTCATCCACAATGTTTTGTCTAAGCAAAACAGATCTGACTTTGAATCTGCCCTTGATCATGAGCCAGACAAACAGCTTCCCTTTCTTTGCCGCTTCGCATTTCCAAAACGTATCTGCACTCGCATGCTTGACACCTCCCCACCAAGAGCTTGTACAGGTTACTAACTGAAAAGGTATCCGTTTTTTTCCATTCTCCATCCTCTTTCGTACTCGGTTAAGTTATTGGACGTGACTAGCCAGCACTCGGGGGCTGGTTAGTACGAACTAGCATCCGCCCAGAAATAGAAAGTTTTTACATGTCCCGCTGTATGTCCACACAGAAATAGAAGGTTTCCCAGTTCGGGAAAAACAAAACATCGACCACGTGCTAGCTGAGGCACACGCTTTGCCAGCTACTGCCAGCTATTCTCTCGCGCCAGAACGCAAATCGCTCCCTCACCTCAGACCAAGGACGCCTTTTCATGTCTCCTTTTGCACCACACTTTCTTCTTCCCCCTCTAGATCTCCAACGATCTGCACTTCATATGTTGCTGCACAACAAAATAAATTCAATCAAAGTTGTTAGAGCATTTCTACCGGTGCTCCCAATAGCGCTCTGAATAGCACTATTGGGATCCTAGTGAGAGAAAGTGCCCGCACCGGCGCTCCCCAAAAAACGCCGGCATGTCCTAGAGCACCATAAAAGCACCGGCGCACCCCAAAGGATCCCTATGTGAAGGGCTTCGATCGGGGGCGCCGGCATCAAATTTCTGCTCAAAAGATGCTAACCGGCCCACATGCAGTGACAACACCTCCAAAGATTATTGGAGATGTGGTATAGGGGTCACCGGGGTGGAACACACTTCCCCATAGCACATATACAGCTGCCGGCGTGCACCATATGCTCCTGCCGGCAGTGTTGCCGGCCATATTATAGGGCTCACCGGTGAAGATGCTCTTACTGCTTCAAAAAGGTAAAAACAAAATCACACACAATTTTTATACTCCTACCTTAGCCCCAAAAAATAGGTGCCTAATTTAGATCTATCGGAATCTAGGTATCAACTTACTAGATCCTAGAAACAAATGAAGCACAATCTTGTTGCAGCTTGGTTGCATTTACACCAAGTTTAGACATAAACCAAACACATAGCAACTTAGTAGATCTCACAACAAAGGAATACAATAGCCCAAACTTGTAGCAACTTAGTAGATCATGCTAATGGACAAAATCACAAACTTGTGGAACCTGGATGCATTAGAACCTCAGGCCTAAATATACAACATAATCAAAACCTATAGAAACTTCAGTCCCAGAACAAACAAAATCACAACCAACCATATGCATGCACTGTTGGGGCTGGCCTCGGCGACACACGCCGAACCAGCCCTCCGGCGACAAACGCCGGTGCCCTCTCTCTCTCTCTCTCTCTCTCTCTCTCTCTCTCTCTCTCTCGCACAGACGGAGGTAGAAGAAGGGAGACAACACAGATTTCTTGCCGGCGCACGAACGCCGCCACGGGCGCACCAACACCCAACTCTTTTATTTGAGCTGGCTCGTACCAGTCTACTTACAACAATGATCGTACATGCTTTTTATACTAGGCATAGCACAGGGGGCACGCACACACGATCTCCACCCTGCTCGCGCATGTACGCACGTACGCTGCCCAGATTGCTTTGCCGCTCGATCCGCATGATTCAGCTGCGCGCACAACGCGCACACACGCACGACGCGGCTTCCTCCCAACGGACTGGACACGAGCACCCGCTACTCTCGCGAACAACCTATCCTAGGCGACGGACTCGAATACAAGCACTAACTCGCACACCGCCGCGACACAGCGACGGACGAACTCATCACGGTTTATTTGCTAACATGCACCGTAGGTGCAATATAACCACAAGCCTAGAAACACATGCTAGTACTGCCTGCAACTAATCTAGCACCTAGTATCCTATAGGATGGCTGCAACTAGTGTCAATACTGCTTGCAACTACTTAGGCGCCAGACCACAACTTATCTATACGATGCCTCCAACTAATGTTAGTACTTCCTGCAACTAATCTAGTTCCACGCTATCTAGCAACATAACAAGCCGAGCAGTAGCAGCCAACAAAACAATATAACAAGAGCAGCACACACAACAAACAGAGGAAGCCGAGCAGCCAGCAACACATCAATCAACAACATCCAGTAACCAATCGGGACAAACCGAAAGATTCCTAAAAAGCAGAGAGAGGAAGAGTTGGTGCCTACCCGGTGAAGTCATTAGAACAGCAAGACATCTTCGGAAGGAGAGGGACACATTTGCCAGATCGGCACAAGGTGGTGGAGGCACTGGACAACTCCCTGCTCCGCGGCCAACTTCTAGTAAACGCAGATTCCGCTTAGTCATCTTTAAAAAACCTACATGTAAAATGCAAACATAACTAAGACAATTTTGTGTGTCCATTAAATTTTTAGTTCAAATGATACAGAAACAAACTAAGGTTTGTCCACCGGTAGCAACTTAGAATTATCCTAATCATCATCTTACACAGAATAACAAAAAGTTGGAAGGTAACAACATGATTACACAAAAACCAACTTAGTTATGATTAAAGAGCAACTTAATCGAAATCTAATAATAAGCAAAAGAGGTTGATAAAAATAGAAAAAAATCTAAGGTAAAGCATGATTACACAAGAACCGAATTGTTTAGATTGAGAAGACAACTTAGTTATGATGAAAGAGCAACTTAATTAAAATCAGAAACAAACTAATAAGCAAAACAGGTTGATAAAAATAGGAAAACGTTGTCAGGTAAAACATGATTACAAAAAAACCAACTTGGTTATATTGAGAAGATAACTTAATTATGATGAAAGTGCAACTTAATCAAAATTTAAAAAAACTAATAATAAGCAAAAGAGGTTGATAATAATAGGAACAAAATTCCAAGGTAAAACATGATAACACAAAAACCAACTTGGCTAGATTTAGAAGACAACTTAGTTATGATGAAAGAGCAACTTAATCAAGATCAGAAACAAACTAATAAACAAAAGAGGTTGATAAAAAATAGGAAAGAGTAGTGAGGTAAAACATGATTACACAAAAGCCAACTTGGCTAGATTGAGAAGACAACTTAGTTATGATGAAAGAGCAACTTAATCAAAATCAGAAACAAACTACTAATAAGAAAAAGAGGTTGATAAAAATAGGAAAAATTACCAAGGAAAACATGATTACACAAAAACCAACTTGGTAAGAATGAGAAGATAACTTAGTTATGATGAAAGAGCAATTAATCAAAATCAGAAACAAACTAATAAGCAAAAGAGGTTGATAGAAAATAGGAAAAATTACCAAGGAAAACATGATTACACAAAAACCAACTTGGTTAGATTGTGAAGACAACTTAGTTATGATAAAAGAGCAACTTAATAAAAATGAGAAACCAACTAATAAATAAAGAGGTTGATAAAAAATAGCAAAATGTTCTAAGGTAAAGCACGATTAGACAAAAACCAACTTGGTTAGGTTGAGAGGACAACTTAGTTACGATTAAACAACAACTTATTCAAAATGAGAAACCAACTAATAAATAAAGAGTTTGGTAAAAAAAATAGCAAATTATTCTAAGGTAAAGCATTATTACACAAAAACCAACTTGGTTAGATTGAGAAGACAACTTTGTTATGGTGACAAAGAAACTTAATTCAAAACAGAAACCAAGTAATAAGAAATGAGGTTGATAAAATCAATATATTAGTGGTGGGTATTTGGGTATAATTCAAACACTTAAGGGATGTTGACAAAAAGCAACTAAGGTAGATTGATAGGGACATTGAGGCATGCTGACAAACCGAATCATGCTTGCAATAAAGCAACTTAAAATATATGTAGCGACGACCATTGACTGCAATCAAGTTAGCTTAGATGACAGAACCAACTTAGTGAGATGATAAAAGTAACTTTGGTATGTTGTCAAAAGCAACTTAATTAATATAGAAGATGATGGAACCAGAAAACACCTCTCCCTCAACAAATATTGCACACGTGCAACTGAAAATACCATGTTACAAAGCAAGTAACTGCATATCAAAAAAGTGGGACCAAAACATGACAATGATATAAAGGATTCATACCGAGTAGGTTCGTGGCCGAGCGCCGTCTTCACCTGAAGCTTGCTTGCCCTTGTGCTGGAGCCGCCTTATCGAGGAGCATGCAGGAGGGCGCCAACCAGCATAACAGGTCAACGCGAAGAGCAGCAACGGCAGCCTCCACGTTGGGGCCTCACCATCAGGGCCCTCGCACCGAGGTCCTTCACCATGGGAATGGCAGCTGCAGATCAACATAGCATGCCATGATGTTCTTCCAGCAACAACCTTCATGTAGACCAGTAAAGCATATAACCAAACACTTGAAATATTAATGATCATAACGAAATTTAGGAAAGCGATGATATCACATGACCAGATAGGTAAAATTCCAGTTCCTAGATTAACTAACTCTCTGCAAGCTACACGATTAAGAAGGCAACAACAAGAACAAGAAAACATCAGATATGAGGCATGAGAGGTCACAACGGCTGAATCTAAATCATCTAAATTCTAGAATTCATAGCAATAGATCGTTGTATTCACCCATTTCCATCATAGTTAAAAGTCGCAATTAGGCAAGACGAATGCAGAGTCTGCACAGCGAAATATTCAACAGACTCTGCCGCATACATTCTTCATGTAAATGAACAGTCATAGTTGACCAAAGTATTTAACTGAATATTGCAGTACGAGCTACCACACCAGTACACTAGCATGTTCTTGCAGGTAAAATTTAGATAATTAAGCGATGATAATACAGAACCATATGGGTAAAATTCCAGTTCCTTGATTAGCCAACCTCCTACAAGAGCAGAAACTAGATAGGAACAGAGGATGTACAACACTGCTCTAAAATTACAGGCACTAGCTTCACCGTCTCCTCTGCTAGGAGAGGAGAACACGGTTGCCGTGGAGACGCTCCAGCTCGGTCGGACGGCTTCGAAGCCCAACTGCTCCAGCAGTGAGGGAGACGAGGGAGCGATGCTACGGCACCGCGCCTGGCCGTCGGCCGCCATAAGAGAGGAAGTGAGCGTGTGCAGGAAGCCGCGTCGCCTGCGCCGCTGGCTTAGGTGGCCTCGTGTACTTAGGCCACTTAAGATTACCCGGAGTCAAGATACGCCACATGAGCTTTTTTTCGCGCATGCGGACCAGCGGACGCAGCTGCTTTCATCCTGAACCAGATCGAAGGCAGCGCTCACTAGCGGGAGGGAGAGCAGTTCACCTGGTACGGGAGGAGGGGCAGCGCAGCATCTATTCGCGTGGTGGGCGGGGTCCTGGCGGCGGCGATGGGGCCTAGACCGGCGGCCACGGGGCCTGGAGCGGCGGCGCGCTAGGGACCTGGTCCGACGGCGCACGGGACACCGAGCTGGATTCGGGAGGCGCGCGGGAGAATCGGCCGGCTGCGCCGGGAGACCTGGCCGGTAGCGGGCGGCGCGTTGGAAACCATGCCGGGGGCGGGAGGTTTTATCACTTAGCACCAAATTTTATCGCAAAACCTCTAGAAACTTTTTTCACAGAACACCAACATTTGTGGTAATTGTATCACAAAACACATAAATCTCTACTGGTCCAGCTTGACCAGTAATTAGTTGGGAGTGACACCCAATTATCTGTACTCTCTCTCTTGAGCATGTTTGTGTGACAATATGACAATATTTGTTACACAATAATATTTGCTACGCACCTGTTGTTGTCCGAGCCCCCTCCTCCTCTTCCCCTCACCTCGCCGCTGCCAGAGAGAGCCGCCGGGAAAGCCTGCGCGGTTCCCAAGGATGGCGGCGGCGGGGATCTCTCCAGTGCTGCTCGTTTGACCGACGGGTGGCACACCCATGTCCGAGATCTGGAGCTGCAGCCCCCGATCTGGCTCCGGCGGCGGTGCTGGTCCGGCGGACCCCGGCAGTGGAGGCACCCATGGGCTTCAGCGAAAGGGATCGGGCCAGGTGTGTCGCGGCAGGACGTCCATGCCCAGGGTGGGTACGGTGAGGAGGTGCGGTGGGAGTTTCGGGTGGCTATGGAAGGGGCCTGGCCACTCGACGCCAGCCTCGGGAGCTGTCTCCAGCCGTGCACGGGAGGTATCCCCTCTCCTTCCCCTCCATCTCCTGCCTGGCGCTCCCTCGCCCAGATCTAGCGCAATTCCCCACTTGAGTTGGCCGGTGCCGGCCGATCTGGTCGAGCAGCTTCTCGATGGGTCATGCAGTGGTGCCGTGGTTGGCGGTCCTTCGGTCAACTTCGTCCTCCTTGCCATGAAAGGCGTCTGCTTTGCTTCGTTTCGTCGGTGCGGGGGAGTTCGGTCGGTTGGATTGGCGGTGGCCAGCTGGAGGTGCGCGTCGAGGTGTGGTTGCTGCTTGTCTTGGTCGGTGCTCTGGTGGTGAGAGACTTGGAGATGTGGGATCTGGTGCACGCGCAGTCTAGGGTGACTCGCTGCCAACAGGACCGGAGCATGGGCTCCCATGGTTCCCCCGCCTCCTCTATGTTCAGTCGGCAGCAGCACCCTGGGCATGGACGTCCTGCCGTGAAACACCTGGCCCGATCCCTTCCGCTGAAGCCCATGGGTGCCTCCATTGCCGGGGTCCGCCGGACCAGGCTGCCAAAACCCACCGGCGGGCAGCGACTGTCAACACGGTAGAGCCGGGAAGAGCCTAGAGCTGCGGCTGGCTGAGACCCCTCCGAGCGACGGCCCGCAATGCTCTTC
>NC_061509.1:250802727-250845369 GCF_022539505.1 Lolium rigidum | reverse complement strand
TCCACACATCTTTGAAGGACACCGGTAACGCTTCTCTTGTACACATCTTTGAAGGACACAGTTAGAGGTCCACGAGGTGCCGGCATCTTCATCTTGAGATACGCCGTGTGGGTCGAGGCCATGAAGGCCGCCAGCGCCGGTCTTCCCAGCAAAGCATGGTACGGACTATCTAAGTCCACCACCTCAAACTCCAGGTTCTCAACCCGGCAATTGTCACGTCCTCCAAACGACACATCCACCCGGACTTTTCCAACCGGTGCGCAGGACAAACCCGGAACGATTCCATGGAAGGTCGTGCGCGTTGGCTGAAGCATGTTTTCTGTTATGCCCGGGGTATGCATGGTGTGCTTGTACATGATGTTGATGCTCGTTGCCATTGTCTATCGGCACCTTGCTGAACTTCACTCGAGTTTGCGGCCCTTTCATGATTGGGTCCACAACAAGAGCATATCCACCCGGATTCGGCATGATCTTAGGGTGATCCTTAGATGACCGAGGTAATTTCCTGATTGGACCACATCATGTACTTGGGAGCTGCCGGCATCACGAGCATTGACCTCCATGGAGCGGCGGTGTACACTTTGCCTGTCTGTTGGCTCGGTGACAAAGACAACACAGCACAAATGTGGGTCTTCGTAAACATTCCGGCCTAAAGGTGCCGGTGGAGGTGGCTGGTTATCATCTTGTTCCACCCGGTTAACTTGCTGGTACTGCTGCCGGTTTGGCGGCACCGGTAAGGCGTTTGCCCCGGTAAGTGGGGGTGGCGGCGGTAGCTGTTGCTGCCGCGGCATGTCTTGTGGTGGCTGTGCATCTTTTACCGTTCCCTTTTGCATCAAGTACTTGGTCCAGGTACAATCCTTCGTCAGATGGTTTGACGGGTGTGCCGGATTCGGTGTGTGCCACCGGCATGGTTTGGTCCATGGCAGCTTCCATGGTGTATTTTGCGAGGTTCTTGCCGGTTTCTTTTACGGACCCGGGGTTTCTTTTCCACCCACTTGTTTCTTTGGACCCGCCCACGGCTGCGATCCGGTTCTTTGTCTCCGATCGCCGCGGCCTCGAGTTTTCCTGCACAGGCAGCAACTCTGTTGCGGACCATACCTTCGATCCGGAAAATCCTCTCTTCTTTTGTTATTCCGGTTATCCCGGTGTTGCTCTTGGCGTAGCTGTTCCGGTTCGGGTTGCCTTCGCCGGCTGCGTTGGGTCTCCCAACGCATAGCTATCCGCCACACATATCATCTCTGCCAACGTTGTCGGCATGTTCCGCTGCAGCTTTTGCCACAACGGCGAACCTCTTACGCACCCATTGCTAAACCAAGCAATGGCCTGTGCCTCGATTACCCCTTCACAGGAGTTCCTTGTGGTGTTCCACCGGGCCAGATAATCCCGATCTGTTTCGTTCGGGCGCTGCACACACAGAGCAAGTTGCTGCGGCCTGTTTGGCCTTTGATAGGTGCTGCTGAAATTGCTCACAAAAGCCTCCTCAAAATCCAGCCAGCCATTTATGCTTCCTGCCGGCAAGTTGTTTAGCCGATTCTTGCCGGTCCAACCAAAAACGATGGTATGATCCTCACGGCCCAACGCCGGTTTCCTCCTCCTGCTACGGTTCCCCCACCGCCCGCGACGTATACCGCGGTCACGTAATCCGCGAGCCAATCTTCCGGCTTCGTAGTGCCATCGTATGTTTTTGTGTCACGGGGCAACGTAAAGTTGCGAGCCGGTGGTTTTTCTCTCATGATTCTTGGGCCAAAGCACTTTGGACTCGGAGGACCTTCCTCCTCGATCATTTCTAACAAGTACACTCTATCCAGACGGTGCCTCGCATCCCGTTCCGGTAAGTATCTCTCTCCCAAGCGTTCCCCCAACGGGTTCCGGTATGCTGCCGGTCTTGTAGAATCGGCTTCATCGTAACGTTCTGGTGCCGCGGCCCTTGCCTCGCAGTACCTTGGTGGAGGCATTTCCTCCTCATCATCATCATACGCTGCCCTTGCAGCCGGATAGTTTTGCCCGGTTTCATGTCTACCGGCATGATTGTTTCCGGCATAGCCTTCCTTGGCGTAGCCTCGCTCGCCCCTTGGCTTTTTCTACCGGCATCGTGTTGCCCGGCTTTTTGTTTACCGGCAAGGACCGGATCATACACGATCATCTGCCGTGCGTTCACTTCTTTTTCTCTTCTTCAGTCCGGATGGGGGACGAGGCCTGCCCATGGGACTTGCTTCCGGCATTCTTTGTTGAACGCGCGGATTTCGAGGCTATAGCCTTGTTTAGCTTAGCCAGCTGCTCAGCGTTCTGCTGCTCTACAGTATCTAGCAGCTCTCTGACACGCTCTTGTTGCTTCGCCAGAGCCTCTCCGGTAAGCGAGTCACATAGATCTACAGCAGCCTTAGCAGCTTTTATAGTTTTATCCGGACTCATCGTACTTAGGTTTCTCTACAACGCTAACGGATGCGAGAGGTACTCTTGCCGGTAAGAATTTCCTTACGCAAATCCTGATCTAGATTGCGAGCCTTTAGCCGGTTTTCCGGTATCCTAGCAGCATGAGCGCTAACGAAGCAAAGCCATGGGCAGCGTTATACTCACGTACGGTTAGGTTCAGCTCGCGCTGCGCCTTGACGACGTCTTTGCCGCTCTCGAGTATCTTCAGGCGCTGCGCCTCCAGCTCCGCCTGAGCCGCTGCCGGGTCGATGTTCTGCGCGATGGGGGTTGCCAGCGCGTTCATCGCCGCTTGGAGAGGTGTTGCCGGTGGTGCGGAAGATGCTCCCGCTGCGCCTGCGTCGCGCTCCAGCGGTGGCTTAGCCGCACGGGTCGAAACCGCGCGACCAGCACCTTCAGCCGCAACCTCCTTTCCTGCACCAGCCACACCGGTCATCATTACCTCGACGCTGCCGGCGGCGCGACCAGCACGGAGCCATCTTGGCGGGTCCGGTGCCACCAGCACCGGCGAGAGGCGCCGGCGCACGGGGACGGTGCCGAAGTAGACGCGGTGGCTGCCGAACTCGATGATGCGGCCGTTCTTGGGAAGACGCCGCCGTTGGCGAAGCGACTGCGTTGTCGTTGATGAAGTCCATGGCGTAGATGCGCTGCACCAACGCGGACACCGTACGCTCACCGGAGATCTCGAGGACGCCCGCCCGAATGTGAAATCCATCAAGCGCCACTTCATGCCCCACGGTGGGCGCCAACTGTTGTCGTGGTGAACAGACAGATGCCATAGGATGGCTTATCTTGGGGCCGAATGGACGCTAGAGGATTCGGGGGAGGGTTTATGACTAGATGGGATGAACTTCCGGATGCTTTCCTCAAGAACTTGGCCAAGGCCAGAGGTAGAAGAAGAAAGACACAAGGACGAACTCTCTCTAGATCACCATGTTCATTGATTCACACAAGTTACAAGCTACAGGTTTTTCTTTATCTCTGTGGTCTCGCGCCTGTAGGAGGCAGTACCCCCTCTCCTTATATAGGGGAGAGGGTGGCTTACACTGGAAGAAACCCTAATGGCATCTTTGACTGGACAAACTACTTTACAAAGCTACTTTAATCATAGATGACACCGGAGTCCTCTTTAATCAGAGATGCTGACGTCCTCCGGCTTCTTTGACCGTCATCCTTCTCTTTATCGTCAGCCCTTCGTCTAAAGTTACTTTGCTTAGCTCATCTTTGTCTTCTAGCTCCGGAGAGAATCTTTGACCAGCTTTGCCGACAAGCCCTTCCTTCCGGTGGCCCGGTACCTTTTCTATCCGGTTCCGGTATCCCTCTTATGAGGATACCGGCTTAGCCTGTTCAGCCAAACGCCTATCTTAGACTCCGGCATGAACGTCTAACCGGTATCTCGATGGCTCAAACCATCCGGTTTGGCATGCCTTTGGCATACCGGGGTCATCCCCCAACGGATCCCCACCCACCAATTGTTCCGCAGCAGCAACCGTCTACGGTAAGCAACGACTATACCGTGGGGAATTAGAAGGGGCTCCCCACCCACCAATTGCTCCGCAAGATACAACCGTCTACGGTAAGCACATCCGTTGATGAACGAGAGGTGGAAACACTTTTGACTACTCCGTCCCACTCCGGATCTTATGGTTAACACGGGTATTACGGCACAAGAATCACTGGCGACATTTGTTGTTTAATCCTAGATGGATATAAACCCGTGCAATGGAACCTCCACCATATCAACACAATCCATGGTTCCATTGCCCACCACATAGTCATATTCATAGTTATGAAAGTAGTGGTTTTGATTTTTGTGCAATAGTGATAACCATAATACTTTGCAAGTAATTTGATAAAAATACTCAAATGACATGAGCAAGTGATGAACTTGCCTGAACACTGCAAAGTTTTGCAGTTGGAAGGTGTGGACTGACCCTTGTCCTCTTGTTCTGAAAAATAGCATCATTGTCCGATAAGGGCAATGGTTAAAGAAGCAATTATGCATGATTCCATTTTTAGGGTTTGTTCCCCCCTTCCGATGTCGTTATTATTTCATGTAAGAGGTTAATACTAAGAATAATTTGGGGATACTTGTTTAAAGGTAAAATACAACCTTGAAATGTTGTCAAGGTGTTTTTAAAGTCCAAATATATTAGTGGACTTACTTTTATTATAGAAAATTAGGTGTGTGCTTTAAATGATTATTTAAATCATCAAAATAGGACTTACTCTTAAATGTCTTCAAAAATTCTCATAGTTATTTTATTTAAATAGAGAATTTTATGCTGATCCTTTTTCATATTTTTAATGTATTTTTAAGAGCTTTTATCAATTTTCTATTGAATTTTCAAGTTTCATGTATTTTGTTGATTTGTGAAAAGAGTCGAAATACCCTTGGGCCCCACCTGTCAGGTGGCCCAACGGGTTAGGTCGAACCCGAGCCACCCTTTGGGCTCGGTCGGCCCATTCGACCTCTCCTCTCTCCTCGCGCAGAAACCCTAACTCCTCTCCTCGTTCTCGCGATGCCGTGGTCGCCGCTGTCTTCGCCGAGATTCCCCGGCCGTCTCCGGCCATCTCCGGCGATGAGATGCGGCGGATCTTGACCGCCTGGTGACGGCGCACCAGATCTACGGCGTCGATCTGGTCCTCTCCGCCTCCACTTCTCGTCCTCAACACGTCCGCTCGCAAGGTTGAGGAGTTCCGCGGCGATTCGCCGCCGCCGACGCCCCTGGCGTCACGGCGCTGCCGTGGCTTCGCCACCGTGTGCGCGAACTGCCGTGGCACCGCCATGGCCTGGCTTGGCCTGGCGCCGCCGTGCTCCGGCGCGTGCCGCCGTAGCCGCCATGGCCGAGCTTCTCTCCGCTCACCAGTAAGTGCTCATCTCCTCCGTCCTTCTCTGCTACTTGTTCTACTGCTTCTCCTTCCCTTCGTCTAGCTTGGCCACTGGCCTGCTTCTCCCTGTGGGGATGCATGCTGTGCCGATGTGCTGTGCTAGCCGCTGCGCCTTGCTAGCTTACGCGTATGCCTGCTGTGCTATGTTGCTTGTGCCGCTGCTGCTGCTTCGTTGTGCATCCGTCATGGTTCCGGTTTGTTGTCTCTGTCTTGTTCTTGCTCAATTGCTTGCTGTTGCAACTCATGAACTATTGCTCATGAGCATGCTGTGGTGCTCTGTGTAATTTGGTAGCGCCTGCTGATTCTCTGTATACTATTTCTCTCCTGTGTATGCCATGAATTGCTCTTGGCTTGATCATTCTGTGATGATCCTTGCCTTTGGCAAGTGCCAGTGCTCCAGATGTGCTATTATCTGTGCTCTAATTCCTGGACATGCTCAATTGAGCCTAACTGTTGCACTATTAACTCCATCCCTTGATGGAGTGCTTCTGGATACAATTATAATGCTCTATTCACTTGTCTGTGATGCAATTGTTCAATTATATGGTTAATTTAATTATCTGGGCCTGGTGATGATACTATGCTTGGGCTATAGTGATCTGTAGCAAAAGTAAGTGATGCTTTGATGATCAATTGATCATTGCTTGCTTGTGAGCAAGTGTGTGCTTCTCTCTGTGATTCACTGGTGCTCACCAGTGTTGTTTGTGCTTCATACAGGCTTAGCCTGGTGTGTACTATTGCTGGCTTAAGCAACTGCTGTTGCTTGCAGTGATCCAATGGTTCACTGCAAAGCTCTGGTGTTTTGATTTATTTGCTTAGTTCACTTATCTGTATTTGCCTGAATCTTACTGAAGTGGATAAGTGATGTGAACTGCTCTGCAGTTGTGATCATCCAATTAAATGTGACAGGGCTAGATGGATACCCACAGTGGTTGGGAACCCTAGCCCCTCTTTGAACCCAATCAGGGTGATGATATATGTATTTGGCTTGTTGGTGTGGTTGATCTAGGGTTTGAGGTGACCCTGGCAGTAGTCATGTGCTGCCCTAGGGTAGCTCCCCTATCTGTTGGCTTGCTGTTGCTTACCAAATGTTTTCTGGGTGATCCATTTATTGGATTGCCAGAGACTCTTGATGTTGAAATCAAACAGACAGTATTCTGTCTAAGTCTGATGGTTAATTAGCTGTAGGTGCTAAGTGTGTGGGCTAGGCTAGACTATGACTTCATCTTTTGCTGGATTTCTTCAGTTATGCACTGTTTTGCATGACTGATGTTCCCATAGGCTGATTTCCTAGAGTCTTTACCCATATTTGCTTGCACCAAATGGCTTGGTAGCCAGATGATGATACAATCTGGGTATTCTACCCTTCTGTGTTCCTGTGATGCATTGTATGCTTATTTATGAGCAAAACTTGTATTTTGCTCAGGTTGATTTGGTTTATACCTCACTCCAGCTCCTAGATTGTTTGTTGGTGTAGAGGATTGCTTCAGGGATGAACTTGTGGTTGGTTTACTTGTCCTTCTCCTCCTGGTGATCTTGTGTTGGTTCAGTGGTGAGGTTGAACAGATTGAACAGCACTGGCTGTTCTTCTTGTTCTAGCTGTTCTTGGTGTTCTTGGTGACTTACCACTGCTGCCTGTCGATGGATGAAGCAAATGGCTAGGGTTTGGCTTCTGAAAAGCTTATATGTGGTGCTCCCTGGCTCTCCCTGGTCGACAGCTTGGGTCTGCACACTTGGTGACTCACTGATGATGTGTGTGTGTGTTGTGCCACATGCACACTCAGTGGCTTGGTGTTGAGCATGCACACATGATGTGTGTGCTGCTTGTGTGTCTGTGTGTACCAGATCCTTTGAACTTGGCTGAGAGATGATCAGCTCGGCAGGGCTGATCCATATCCTCTCATTTTCATTATTCTTCTAACCTGTCAAGTGGCTATGCCACTTGGCATAACTTCTTTTTGTTTTAATTATGTGCAGGGATCAACAATTGATCAAAAATGGATATGAAGTTCATCAAATCCAAGATCAAGTGAAGATGATCTTGTAGAATTTAGACTAGGATCCATCCATGTACTATTCTTTTTATTTTCTTTTATTTTTCAATTTCTCCAATTCTTGTAATGTATTGTAATTCATTTTATTTTCTCTTATGAATATTGTAATGACAATGTATATTGTGTGATGATCAATAAAGCTCAAAGTTTTCTCTAATGAGCCTTACTTTATTATAATTGTTCATCTTGTTTATTATTGATTGTTTACTTAATGTATTCTCTCATAATTGAATTATTGAGGTTTATTATTTAATGTTTGAATTTGAAATTCAAATTCCACATTGGTTTAAATTCAACCATGTCATTTGTCAAGAATTCAATCATGCAAACTCTCCCCTCTCTTCTCAAAACCCTAAACTAGTGAAGTGAGATGCAAGTTTGTCGCACTCTCGAAACCCTAACCCTGTAAGGTGTCGAGAGAGAAACTTGTCCCCCTTCGATGCAGTTTTTGTTTAAAAGCGCGAAATTTCCCCAGAATTTACTATGAAATGCACATCCCTTTCTAAGATCTACCCCTCGATCGTCTCTAAACCTGGGACATTACAGCTTGCTAGCCTAAGCCTTGTATCGAGAGGGAATACTTCTCATGCATCCAAAATCCTTGAGCCAACCACTATGCCATTTGTGTCCACCATACCTACCTACTACATGGTATTTCTCCGCCATTCCAAAGTAAATTGCTTGAGTGCTACCTTTAAATTTCCATCATTCGCCTTTGCAATATATAGCTCATGGGACAAAATAGCCTTAAAAACTATTGTGGTATTGAATATGTACTTATGCACTTTATCTCTTATTAAGTTGCTTGTTGTGCGATAACCATGTTTTTTGGGGACGCCATCAACTCTTTGTTGAATATCATGTGAGTTGCTATGCATGTTCGTCTTGTCTGAAGTAAGGGCGGTTTTCACAATCAAATGGTTTGAGTATGCATACTGTTAGATAAGAACATTGGGCCGCTAACTAAAGCCATGATTCATGGTGGAAGTTTCAGTTTGGACATAAAACCTCAATCTCTTATGAGAATATTAACTGTTGTTGAATGCTTAAGCATTAAAAGAGGAGTCCATTATCTGTTGTCTATGTTGTCCCGGTATGGGTGTCTAAGTTGAAGAATGATCAAAAGCGAGAAATCCAATGCGAACTTTCTCCTTAGACCCTTATACAGGCGGCATAGAGGTACCCCTTTGTGATACTTGGTTGAAACATATGTTATGCAATGATGATCAGTGTTAATCCAAGCTAATTAGGACAAGGTGCGGGCACTATTAGTATACTATGCATGAGGCTTGCAACTTGTAAGATATAATTTACATAACTCATATGCTTTATTACTACCGTTGACAAAATTGTTTCATGTTTTCAAAATAAAAGCTCTAGCACAAATATAGCAATCGATGCTTTCCTCTTTGAAGGACCATTCTTTTTACTTTTATGTTGAGTCAGTTCACCTATTTCTCTCCACCTCAAGATCCAAACACTTGTGTGAACTGTGCATTGATTCCTACATACTTGCATATTGCACTTGTTATATTACTTTGCATTGACAACTATCCATGAGATATACATGTTATAAGTTGAAAGCAACCGCTGAAACTTAATCTTCCTTTATGTTGCTTCAATGTCTTTACTTTAAATTATTGCTTTATGAGTTAACTCTTATGCAAGACTTATTGATGCCTGTCTTGAAAGTGCTATTCATGAAAAGTCATTGCTTTATGATTCGAGTTGTTTACTCATGTCATTACCATTGTTTTGATCGCTGCATTCATTACATATGTTTACAATATGATCAAGGTTATGATGGCATGTCACTTCAGAAATTATCTTTGTTATCGTTTTACCTGCTCGGGACGAGCATAACTAAGCTTCGGGATGCTGATACGTCTCCGACGTATCGATAATTTCTTATGTTCCATGCCACATTATTGATGATATCTACATGTTTTATGCACACTTTATGTCATATTCGTGCATTTTCTGGAACTAACCTATTAACAAGATGCCGAAGTGCCAGTTCATGGTTTCTGCTGTTTTTGGTTTCAGAAATCCTAGTAAAGAAATATTCTCGGAATTGGACGAAATCAACGCCCAGGTTCCTATTTTGCCCGGAAGCATCCAGAACACCCGAGAGCCGCCAGAGGAGGGCCCTGTGGGCCCCAGACGACAGGGTGGCACGGCCTGGGCCCTGGCCGCGCCCCCTATGGTGTCGTCGCCTCGTCGCCCCTCCGACTCCGCCTCTTCGCCTATATAAAGGTCCCAGACCTAAAACCTCGAGACGGAAAAACCACGGTACGAGAAACCTTCCAGAGCCGCCGCCATCGCGAAGCCAAGATCTGGGGGACAGGAGTCTCGTTCCGGCACGCCGCCGGGGCGGGGAAGTGCCCCGGAAGGCTTCTCCATCGACACCACCGCCATCTCCATCAACGCTGCTTGTCTCCCATGAGGAGGGAGTAGTTCTCCATCGAGGCTCGGGGCTGTACCGGTAGCTATGTGGTTAATCTCTCTCCTATGTGCTTCAATACAATAATCTCATGAGCTGCCTTACATGATTGAGATTCATATGATGATGCTTGTAATCTAGATGTCATTATGCTAGTCAAGTGAGTTTTACTTATGTGATCTCCGGAGACTCCTTGTCCCACGTGTGTAAAGGTGACGAGTGTGTGCACCGTGTGGGTCTCTTAGGCTATATTTCACGGAATACTTATTCACTCGTTATGAATGGCGTAGTGAAGTGCTTATTTATATCTCTTTATGATTGCAATGTGTTTTGTATCACAATTTATCTATGTGCTACTCTAGTGATGTTATTAAAGTAGTTTTATTCCTCCCGCACGGTGTAATGGTGACGAGTGTGTGCATCCGTGTTAGTACTTGGCGTAGGCTATGATTGTGATCTCTTGTAGATTATGAAGTTAACTATTGCTATGACAGTATTGATGTGATCTATTCCTCCTTTCGTGGCGTGAAGGTGACAGTGTGCATGCTATGTTAGTACTTGGTTTAGTCGTGTTGATCTTTCGTGCACTCTAAGGTTATTTAAATATGAACATTGAATTGTGGAGCTTGTTAACTCCGGCATTGAGGGTTCGTGTAATCCTACGCAATGTGTTCATCATCCAACAAAAGAGTGTAGAGTATGCATTTATCTATTCTGTTATGTGATCAAAGTTGAGAGTGTCCACTAGTGAAAGTCTAATCCCTAGGCCTTGTTCCTAAATATCGCTATCGCTGCTTGTTTACTTGTTTTATCGCGTTACTATCGCTACCATATTATCACCATCAACTACACGCCAGACAAGCTATTTTCTACGGCGCCGTTACTACTGCTCATATTCATTCATACCACCTGTATTTCACTATCTCTTCGCCGAACTAGTGCACCTATTAGGTGTGTTGGGGACACAAGAGACTTCTTGCTTTGTGGTTGCGGGGTTGCATGAGAGGGATATCTTTGACCTCTTCCTCCCTGAGTTCGATAAACCTTGGGTGATCCACTTAAGGGAAACTTGCTGCTGTTCTACAAACCTCTGCTCTTGGAGGCCCAACACTGTCTACAAGAATAAGAAGCTCCCGTAGACATCACGTATCGATAATTTCTTATGTTCCATGCCACATTATTGATGATATCTACATGTTTTATACACATTATATGTCATATTTATGCATTTTCCGGAACTAACCTATTGACGAGATGCCGAAGGGCCAGTTCCTGTTTTCTTCTGTTTTTGGTTTCAGAAATCCTAGTAAGGAAATATTCTCGGAATCGGACAAAATCAACACCGAAGATCTTAGAATCCCCGGGAGCTTCCAGAACACCCGAGAACCGCCAGAGGAGGGCCCTGTGGGCCCCAGACGACAGGGTAGCGCGGCCCAGGCCTTGGCCGCGCCCCCCTAGTGTGTCGTCGCCTCGTCGACCCCCCGACTCCGCCTCTTCGCCTATATAAAGGTCCCTGACCTAAAAACCTCGACACGTTCGACGAAACCAGAGAAAACCTTCCAGAGCCACCGCCATCGCGAAGCCAAGATCTGGGGACAGGAGTCTCCGTTCCGGCACGCCGCCGGGATGGGGAAGTGCCCCGGAAGGCTCCTCCATCGACACCACCGCCATCTTCATCAACGCTGCTGTCTCCCATGAGGAGGGAGTAGTTCTCCATCGAGGCTCGGGGCTGTACCGGTAGCTATGTGGTTAATCTCTCTCTTATGTGCTTCAATACAATAATCTCATGAGCTGCCTTACATGATTGAGATTCATATGATGATGCTTGTAATCTAGATGTCATTATGCTAGTCAAGTGGGTTTTACTTATGTGATCTCCGGAGACTCCTTGTCCCACGTGTGTAAAGGTGACAGTGTGTGCACCGTGTGGGTCTCTTAGGCTATATTTCACGGAATACTTATTCGCTGTTATGAATGGCATAGTGAAGTGCTTATTTATATCTCTTTATGATTGCAATGTGTTTTGTATCACAATTTATCCGTGTGCTACTCTAGTGATGTTATTAAAGTAGTTTTATTCCTCCCGCACGGTGTAATGGTGACAGTGTGTGCATCGTGTAGTACTTGGCGTAGGCTATGATTGTGATCTCTTGTAGATTATGAAGTTAACTATTGCTATGATAGTATTGATGTGATCTATTCCTCCTTTCGTAGTGTGAAGGTGACAGTGTGCATGCTATGTTAGTACTTGGTTTGGTTATGTTGATCTGTTATGCACTCTAAGGTTACTTAAATATGAACATTGAATATTGTGGAGCTTGTTAACTCCGGCATTGAGGGTTCGTGTAATCCTACACAGTTAGTGGTGTTCATCATCCAACAAGAGGGTGTAGAGTCTAGCATCTATTTATTTATTCTGTTATGTGATCAATGTTGAGAGTGTCCACTAGTGAAAGTATGATCCCTAGACCTTGTTCCTAAATATCGCTATCGCTCGCTTGTTTACTCGTTTTACTCGCATCTTTACTTCCCGCAATATTACTACCATCAATCGCACGCCAGACAAGCACTTTTACGGCGCCGTTACTACTGCTCATATTCATTCATACCACTTGTATTTCACTATCTCTTCGCTGAACTAGTGCACCTATTTGGTGTGTTGGGGACACAAGAGACTTCTTGCTTTGTGGTTGCGGGGTTGCATGAGAGGGATATCTTTGACCTCTTCCTCCCCGAGTTCGATAAACCTTGGGTGATCCACTTAAGGGAAACTTGTCTGCTGTTCTACAAACCTCTGCTCTTGGAGGCCCAACACCTGTCTACAAGAATAGAAGCGTGCGTAGACATCACTCGTTCATTGCTCGCACTATATATATATATATATATATATATATATATATATATATATATATATATATATATATATATTGTCCTAACTATCTTGTTGTGTACGCTATTATGCGGAATGAAGAAGCGGGAAATGCGAATAAGGAACATCCATGATGTTGGGTTCATTGACCCACACATCGTTAATTCATATGTGTTAGAACACCACCCCGCCGACGTGGAGGAAGACTCGTGGCGGTTTCTTAGAAAACAGGAACTCAAAAGTGATATTCTATTTCCTTACCATTTTGGGTGAGTGTTTCTGTCTTGAGCACATTCTCTTTTGTTTACTCCATGCATGGTATGTGGCTAATCGATGAGTTATGCATGACTGTGCATGTATCGTGTCCGCAGGTTCCACTGGATTCTGCTAGTAATTTAATTTCACACCTCCACAGTTCTCATCCACGACTCTCTGAATATGGATCCGGCTCTTTGGGCCGACATGAGAAAAATGATGCAAAAGTAATTATTTTCATTCATTTGCGCTCTATATCGATCGGCCTATTTCGTTTATTTCCTAATATCAAGTAACTAATTAATAACTCTCTTGTTCATTTAATTTTCTTTGCCTCGTAGGGTTTGGAGACGGTTCGTAGATGAAAAGGTCGGTGAATTCAAAAAAGAGCTACAATTTAAAAGGGCGAGTGCTCGGGACCTGGGGATATTCAGCCACCGGGGACCAATCTATGTGGATACTATGTTTGTGAGAGGATCCGGAGATACACCAATGAGCGGGACCAGCGAGTCCGAGAACAACATCAAGAGGAATAACCTCCGGAAGACGCTTAGTCCGAAGCTCGCTTCCGACCACTTCAAGAGGAACTAGGCTGGATGGTTCGCGAGGGAAGTCATTGATCCTAGAGGAGAACACTATGTAGAGGACGTAGAACTTCATATGCACTAAATTATGTATGGAAACTTGTTCAAAATTGTATATGGTCATCCGATATTGAATATATATTGTATATTCCTCTTGAATTCTTTTTGGTTCTAATTTCAAATTTGTTTGAAATTGTACATTCATATGCATGTATGTAGTACCGCAGAATATGTGAAACTCCTTCAAAATTAAAACCCAAAAGAAATAAAACAATACAAATTAAAAAGAAACCAGGTTTAGGGGGGGGGCTAAAACCCTAAACCTGCGGCGGCCTTTAGTCGCGGTTGGCCAGGAGAACCGCGACTAAAGGTCCTCCGCCCCGACGGACTGCTGGCGGCCACGTGGACGTGCCTTTAATCGCGGTTCGTAAGGAACCGCGACTAAAGGGGGGCCTTTAGTCGCGCTTAATTGGTCGCGGTTGCACAACCGCGACTAATGGCAGTTGCGAACCGCGACCAAAGGCCGTTTTTCTACCAGTGGCTGCCCCACCACAACGTACTGGAGATGCATCGCATGTTAAAACATCCGCTGCGATTTGTTTATTTATAGGAGCAAGTTTTGTAACTAGGGGTACGGCGATATATATAATGCATCATAAGTGTGATTGCCTGATTACAAAACACCCATGTAGAACCAGAATTTAGCTGACTCCGCATTATGAATACTTATGTCATGACAACGAACAAAACCATGGAACCAGCCTCGGATTGTCAGAGAGAAATCCTGGGCAAGAAAGATCGTGAGAATGTCTGAGGAAGTTAAAAAAGATCACCCCAAAAAAAAGCCGGGGCGCTGCGTCTGACGATCGTTCCGTCCGCAGGTGCTCACGCAAGGGCGCGTCCTTCCATCTCCAAAGTCCATCAGGCGATCTGGCTGACGCCCAAGGGGCAACAGAGGGGCACTAGGGTCATTGCGCTTGCATGCGCGCAGCTAACATGTGCGGGAGCTGACTGGAGAAGCTGGAGATTAGTTTATGGCGAAGATGCCAATCAGATCGCGACCGCATAAAACCACGGCGATTTTGCTTACTTAAACAAACGGAGAGCAGAGACGGAGATGGAGTGAGCAGAGTCTGGTCTAGATGCACCGGCGAAAGTGGCCCATCAGACGTCCTAAGGGACGGCCAAAGCCGCCGCTGATGCACGTCGGTACACGGGGTCCGGCACGAGACGTGTCCTTATTTCTCCTCGGACGAGAGCGAGACGAGTACAAGATAATCTGGCATTCGTTTAGACCCAATTGATCCGCTCGCGTATCGCGTCTAACTAGGTTGTCATGGGAAAAAAACGGCACAAATTGGGGACATAAATGGACGCTTGTGTGGATTTATTTTTCTTATCTGCTTTACGTCAACACGGAAGAAGATGAATATGCGTCGTGTCCTCCCATATTCGCCTCTGGCCTCCTAGGTTTCACTGGTTAGTGGTTCAACAACTGCGGTCCTCTAACGAAAATTACTCGTTTGTCCCTGTTTCCATCGCCATCCCCACTTCCCACTACCCGAGCTTCCCCACCACCCAAAGCCCTAGGGTCCACCACCATGCCCCCGGATGGTTATTCCCCAAGGAGAAGCAGGTGCATGAGGCTACCATAAGTGATCTTTGGTCCTTCATTCTATCACGAGATCTCCTTTTCAATGTCAATGATGGTGTTGGAAGATTAAATTCTCTAGGTACCAGACTTTAAATTTTTCTTTATCAGATCTTTTTGGGTCTTTTCTCATGGTTGCCGCCAGGATGATTGCCCTCACAATATTTGTCTCGGCTGCTCTGTCCTTGATAATAGTGATTCGTACTCTCGGTTTCCCCAGCGACATCGACCAAACTGTTTGGTTGTTTTTACATGTCATACTGGTGTTGGTACTTTTGCTGATGTTGATTGACTAATTTAATTAATTGGTTGCGTGCGTGCACGTAGCTTTAGTATTGCGGCTCAAATTAAATTATGGAAGAATCTTTATTGGTACTTACAAGTCTGTGCATTGGTATCTATAGTTGGTTCCCTTCAGAATAATACAAGCGTGCGTCATTGAAGAAGAAAGAGTTTGAAGACCTCAAAGATTTGCTCGTTTATTTTAGATTTTATTTTGTAATCGCTGGAGACAGCTCATATATCTCTACCATGTATAAATACATATATAGTATTGATTGTAAAAAAAATTATGAACTCATCTATAATAAAGTATGAATGACAAGGTTTGAAATTTGACGAAGAAACCACTAGGTACCATTTTCCTTCATGGAGGCCACGAGTAGTTGCGACATCTCTACTCATCGGTGAAACCTGGGATTGGGCGTGTGGGGTCTGCAGTGTCGTCATCTTCAATGCAAGTTACCTTCTTAAGAGTGTCGTTTCTAATCCTTAGCCATTTGGAGTACCTAGCTTGCGGTGGAGTGGCCTTGATGCAAGTTACCAACGGTGCCAAAATTGGCATGTTGCCACCTACTGCGGCTCTGGGAAGCAAGAATGTGGCCAATCACCAACGGATGAAATTGGACGGCGTTTGTTCATTGCGCTTTTAGCATTGGAGAGGTAAAGTTTTGTTCCCCTTTGGGCATGTATTCTGCCCTAAACACCTCAACAATGGTGAACTTCATAATGGTGGACTCTGCTTCACGAAGTTATCAACAACGTCAGAGTTGTCAGGACATAGGTACAATCGACAACAATGATCATGTGGTTGATTGTGTTTGGTAATGTGCATGTGTGCCTTTTCGGTGCGCCGATGTGTCAGCATGGTCTCTTCTATGAATGAAGATGTCAAACATGATCAGATGCACATTAAAACGAAAAAGTAATTTTACGGTCATAGGAAAATCCATTTTAACAACTACAACTCTTATTTCAATTGTTGAAACACCCTGCAGTGACAAGTTTCTTCCATCAAGATGGAGAACATTACGAAAAATTATATTTTGATTCTAAATGATTGGGTTTTACATTTTAAAATGATTTACAATCTATGGCCCGAATTTCTTGTATTACACTGTGATATTTATACTTTTGCTATGGGAGTTGCCAAACTAGAGAGTTGGAACTTAATGGTCTCTAATGGCAGAGCCATACTTATTGTTGGGCCAGAGAAAAATCATGCAAAAATATAATTATTTGTACTAAACTTTTATACTTCTAACTCGTTCAAATTCACAGTCATAGCTAATATGTTGTAGTAAAATTAAACCTTATTATGCAATAAAATTTACATTTTTTGTGTAATATATCATGCCTAAGAAAAGTATTAAATCCAAATCATCTGAAATGCGAGAAAATAATTTAAAAAAATTACATGTCTTCTCGGACAAAATTGTGTCACTTGCATGAATATTTGTGTTTGTGCGTGTGTAACCATACCAATGTTTGGCATATATCTATAATTTGTATGCTATATAGTATCTTAATAGATATTTCTAGCTTATGATTAGGTATACCCAAATCAAAAAGCCAAAGTTCGAGCTCATGCCGGAGCAGAGGACTGGCAAGAGCAGGAAGCGACATGGCCAGAGGAAGGTGGCAACGAAGCGGGAGGTTACAGCCGATGTGGAACAGCAGCGGGCCACGGACCAACTGTTCACCATTCCAAGGCCGCAGCGGATGCCCTCGCCGCCCAAGTCACACAACAGGCCCTCCTCGTGATCTAGTTGAATGTGCTCTCCGAAGCCTTGGCCACAAGAAACACCGCCACCATGGCGGCAAACTCAGGCTCCTCCGCGAACCGACCACTTGTTCCAATGTCGTCTGCCACCATGTCATCCTCACTAACGTGCGGGTATGTACCCGTCACACTTGTCTCGGTAACGCAACACTTCTCCACTTTGCCTCGGGATGGGTCGCCGGAGATCAAGGAGTCCATGCAAACCGCACCAACCATTACCGGCCATTGACCTCGATGCCTCATCAGTGGTCGGCGTGCCGAATATGATGGCTACCAGGTCCCCATGGGTGTTCCTCTCCAGCACCTACCCAGAAGTTTGCAACATATTCGGGGAAATGGCGCCCCCACTGACGCAGCCGCCCTAGCGCAGTTTCCCTTGACACCAACCAACCTGAACTACTTTGATGAGAATATTTTCATGGAGGATATGATCAATGGGGCCTAACTTTCTCAACAATATGGTATCAATATTCGTGAGGTACCATTGTTTGATGATGGGATGACCAACGAGCCAATGCTCAAATCAAAGCAAAAGGACCGCAACATGCACAAAGGGCGATGACAAGTTGATTTGCGAGGCATGGATGCTAAGTGGACATGATCCAATTTGTGGTGCCGAGCAAAAGGGAAGAGCATATTAGAAGAGAGTGCATGGCTTCTTCCATGAGCATAATCGCTTCGACCACTACAACTTTGAGAGTGATGGGCATGAATTTTCTATTCAAGGTTGTATATCCAAACGGAGTGCTACAAATTTTATGAAGCGTTCGAGCATGTGCTTGGACGGCCCATGAGTGGCGTTGGTGTCAAGGACATGGTAATTTTGCCCCTTTTCCATATATAAATTTATGTTTCTATGTACATATATGATTCTATATTATTGGTTTTCATGTATATTTGAAGGAATTCCAAGTTTTGGATTACTTCAATGTAGCACATGGGGGTAATTTTTTTTACCTTGATGCACTATTAATTAGAAGGACCTGAAAGAATGTCCCAAGTGGCAAGAGACCTTTTTCCTCCTACAAAAAAAAGGCATTGCAAGGAAACAAGTGTGGTAACAATTTATCTCGGTTGACCTTGATGAGGCCACAACAAGCAAAAGCATGAGCAACCGTGCAGTCGGCCAAGAGGGCACAAAGGCTTCAAGCACGATGCAAAGCGTGAGACTTCACACTTCCATTGCAAGAGAGATTGGGGGTTCATAGCGGACAAGGAGGTGTTGAATGTGAAGAGGGGAGAGAGAATGTCAGGATGAGGAGGAAGAAATGAAGAACTTCATTTATGCAAATAAAAGTAATGTTGACATTGAAGCACATAATCATGGGGGACTTTACTTCCTAAAGTTATCTCCCTTATGGAGGTGTAACGACAAAGTTAGAGTTGTTGGGTCGTGAGTGCGAAGGAAGACAATGATAACTAGGTTGGAGGTGTTGGCATGGAGCGTGTGAAACGTTCTTGTATGCATCGTTGGTGCGTAGGCATTGTCTCATGATTCCCGACCTAGTTTTGATGTGTGGCTTTGCCAGGTTTAGCTCCCCCTTTCTCTAATTAATTGAGCACCGGTCTTTGTACCACTTCTTATATTCAACGAATCACAGAACTTGTGGAGGAACCATTGTTTGCATACCATATGTAGACCTCTATGCTCAGATATTGGTTGGGGATGAAAGTCGAGATGAAATAAAGTCCATCGTTGAGAGATTTTGTATTTCAAGTTTTTATTTAGATAGTTTAGCTTTTAGCTAACACAATTAAATAAGTTTCCAACTATACCATTGTTTAGATCAATTTTCAAAACTCGTTTGTTTCGCTCGCAGACAATATCTTGGTTTATGATCAGCTGATTAACTCCTCATTTATTAAAAGTGGCATTCATCTAAGTGAAGATGCCAAATATGCTTAAATACCATCAAAACCGAAAAATGTAATTTGGGAGCCAGGGGCAATGCATTTTAGTAACTAAATTTTTTTTCTCGATTTCCCAAACTCTCTAAATGTGTTTGTTTTATATTTTTCAAATTATGTACATGCTATGATCGAAAGTTCCATAATATACTATGAAACTCGAGCTTTTGGTATCAACGTTAAAAGTCTGGAGCATCTGCTTGATTATATGGCATGTCTGGTCCATGCAAAAAATTGGGCCGAGAATAAATGAGGTTACATTTAAATATTTTTTGAACTCTTATACTTTTTTATAACTTATATATTTTTCGATTCACAGTCATAGTTTGTATCAAAAAAAATCACATCCATCGTTCATACATTGTTCTTAATTCACATTGTATTAAGTAAAAAAAACTTACAATCATGTTTTAATATACCGCAACTAAGAGAAACATGTAAACCATATCCTCTCAGGTGTGAGAAAATAGTAAAATAAAAGAAAATGTCTTATTGAATTAATTTGTGTCACATGCACGAATATAGTGTATATATCTGTGTTACCCTATCTTATCTTGGTAAAGATCTACAAATTGTATTGCTAAATAGCACTATCTTGACAAATATTTCTAGTCTAGGTTTACTCAAATAGAAAAGCCTAGAGTATGCATATGGTGTATAAGAGTTGGAGCACCATTCGGAAACTGGATGGGTCGATCTGGAAACATTTAGTGCGAGGGAAAAAACCATTGGCACCAGAACTAGAGATAATAAAGTATCACATGGTAAAACATCCGTTGTGATTTATTTGAAATATATGAGCAAAGTTTTGTAACTAGGAATACATACATGCATATAATACTGCACCATATGTATGCTTGTGTGAATACAAAACACCATTTACAACCAGAAATTTAGTTGACTCGGCATTACCAATACTTGAATATCGTGCATACGAACAAAACCATGGAACCAGCCTCAGAATGTCAGAAAACCTCGGCAGGAAAAAGATCGTCAGAATGTCGGACGAAATTTAAAAGATCACCAAGAAAAAGGCCGGGGCGCGCTGCGTCGTCCTGAACGGCGAATCACGGTTGTTCCGGCCGCAGCTGCTTATGCAAGGTCGCCCTTCCACCAAAAATATCAAAACCATGAGCGTGATCTGGCTTGGCACCCAAGGGGCAACGCAGGGGGAGCATGGCCATTGCGCACGCATGCGCGCGGCTAACATGTGCGGGGGCTGACTGGAGAAGCTCGAGATTAGTTTATGGCGAAGATGCCAATCAGATCGCGACGGCATAAAACCACGGCGATTTGCTTACATAAACAAAACGGCCACGGAGATGGAGCGAGCAGAGTCTGGTCTAGATGTACTGGCGAACTTGAAGGAGAAAGTGGCCCGTCGGACGTCCTAAGGGCCGGCCAAGCCGCCGTCGGTACACGGGGGTCCGGCACCAGACGTACCAACGCTTCCTTCTCACTTTCTTCTTGGTCAAAAGCGAGACGATTACCACACAAACTGACATGCACTTTTATGACTTAACTAGAAGTCCGAACCGATAAAAAGCTAATGCAATCAGTGTAGAGAATATGTCAGTGCAATCTACTTACTCCCTCCGTCCACAAATAAGTGTACCTGCGGGGTTTTCAAGATAAATTATGAGGTGGAGTGAAAAGTACATTGGGAACATGCATCTCTCCTCTTTAATTCTTTCACCTCCAATAAGCTAATTGCATGTAAAAACCAAGAAGAATATGTGCTCAATATTATTGGGTTTGATTTCCGTGCGATGAGAGAGAAGCAATTAAATTGCATTGGGAAGATAGGAGTACACTCTTTTGTGGACAAAGTTTAGAGGCTAGATGTCCACTTATTTGAGGACGGAGGGAGTATACACTTAAACATGTTTTCATGGATAATAGTTTGTGAAATTAGAGCTGAGATTTTCAGCCCCCAAGCACTAGTGATCCCGTTATTTAATAAAACAAAAATCATACCCGTATTATATTTACGAGTTTCCAAGAAATTCAATTTTTTATGTAGCCAATGACGCGTATCCCACGAACATGAAAAATGTCAATTTTAAATAATTTGTATTCCGAGCTACGCAAAAAATGGAAAATGTATGGATCCGGGTATGCATATTTTCAAATCTCACGATTTTATCAGATTCGCCGCTTTTGTGTAGCCCACAATAGAAATAGTTTAGCTTTGCAGTTTGTGCATGCTGGTAGGTACATCATTGACCAGGTCTAGATTTGTTTGTAGATTCTTTCGAAACTTATAAATATGACTTTTGACTTTTTAAAAATGAAGGGGTCACTGGGTTTGAGGAGCCAAAGCCACTTTAAGGTGAAATTACGGTATCTGTATCCTATTGGTCACTCTGTTAATTGGCTACATCAGAGTGCAAGGGCAAGGCAGAGATGGTACTATCATAATTCATACCCTAGCTCAAGTCCGTTCATTCATGGAGGCAACAAGGCTGTCAGCGTCCGCACGTTTGAAGCCACACGCCACGCCTTTGTCCTTTGGCGCGTGTGCAAGGGCGACTTGCCTACCTATCTATCTATCCTGATGATGGTGCAGAGGGACAACAAGTGCCTCTTGGACGACACCAACCTCCCAGGCCGGGGCATCTCGTCCACGCGAGCCTCCGTAGGTTGCAGCAGCTAGGGACCAAGCAGACACATTCGTTTTGACGACTAGAAGCAGCAAGCTTATTTTTCTCAGAGAAAGTACCACGTTGACATTTTTCAATTTTAAGCATTTGGGAGGTATCCTGCTGGAACAACACATTAGGTCGAAATGAAATGAGCCGTCGACATGGCCAATTACTCTGTCAGCTACACATTTCAGCTAGAACAAACGTGACATGGTAGGGCTTCACATGGGGCAGTAGAGAAACAAGTTGCAAAGGTATACTCGGCAGACAAATATCATCACCAAAATGCAATTCAAGCAGCAAGTCAAGAGACCACAAAACAGATGCCCTATATAACTGCGCCATGTGGAGTCAGAGGCGGAGAATATGATGATGGCCAGATTGGAGGAATAGCAATTTAGGTTCTAGTATATGCACTGTTGAGGGGTTTGCTTGGTGTTCCAGGCTTCGCAACATCAGTATGCAAGTGGAGGCGACAACGTGAAGTTCAGCGTCTTACCTTTCAGGGTGAAAATCTAAGATCTAGCCTTAATTGGTTGTGCCTGGTAATTGTCTTGTTGAAGGCACTGTTTTGAGAGCGGGGACTATCTTCAGGGTGAAAACCTAAGATCTTTGATCGGACGATGATAGTGTTTGTGCAATGTTCCTTTTTTGGAGGCGTCACTTTTGGAGAGCCGGGAGTTCAGGTGTTGTCTTGGTGGTGATTGTATTGTTGCTGCTAGGGCTGGAATACCGTAGCGGAACTTTTATTTTTTTGTTATTTTTCTCTTGTTTGGCTGTGTGCATCCATACTACTGTTTCGGTATTGCGTTGTTGCAGAGGCTGGGTGTTTTTGGTATCTCTCGATATTAATAAATTCCCTTTATCGAAAAATATAACTGTGCCATCGCAAAAGTCGTCAAGTTGGGAAACATCATACTCTTGATTGTGTCACTTGAATTTTCCCCCTAGCAAGCCTCACATTGGTTGGCATGCAACACATCAGTGACAAGGGTAGAAAACAGCAGCATCTCTAGTCAGGGATAAATCAGATCCACATCTTTTCTGATCTTCAGAAGACTGGCACTGGCACAGGTTACGCTGGCACGCTGCCAACAATAAGCTTAATACTAAATAGAGCACTCTATCACTACGTCGAATCCGATGAGAAGTTTAGAGCGGATCCTTCCACATGAACTTGGACAAATTGCAAAATCACATGATATTAAGGCATGTGGACCAAATCAAAATCACAGGAATATTACACCAAACAATTGTACGAGTCACTATTTTAGTAATCTTGCCTCCTGCGGAAATGTCTGAGAATGAAACTGTCTGCATACAAGGGGTACTTTTCTCGTATTAGACCTTTGATGCACTTCCAGAAGGAAAAATCAACTTTCTCGCCGTCCATCCTAACTATGAACAAACATCTTGAGTTCTCGAATTCTGGATGCAACCCTAGCTGCAAAACATAGTATTAAATGTCAGTTCCCAAATGGAGCAGATCATAACCATGTTTGACTCGGGGAAGAAATATTCGACTCAGACTTAGGCAATCTGGTACACCGTCCAAAAGTCAGATTGAACACATACAATTTGTCATAAAAAACGGGAGGTTGTTATCAGGACAGATAAAATAGTCATTCTGAAGTTTGCTGGCAACATGAGACTGTACCACCTTGACACATCAGGACAACAGAATGTCAAACTACAAATAGAAATAACGAATTGGGAGGTTGTTGTCAGGAGATAAAATAACCATTCTAAAGTTTGCTGGCAACATGAGACTATCACCGTAACACATCAGGACAACAGAATGTCAAACTACAACTAGACATATCTTCAGTGTACAGGCTCAGTACTCAAGAGCAAGAAGAGATATAGAGATGATCACAGATTACTTCCTATGATGGATATTTCACAAAGACGATAACTTCAGCAATTTAGTTTCTTCATTTGTTTGGAGAGTACATACCGTGATGTAGTCAATACCACATCCAATTTTCTTCTCATATTGTGGATGATATGGCAGTAATCGTTCAAGAATGGCTTTTTCATGTTCAGGAGTCAGCCGGTCACCACTTGAGTACCTGCCAAATTTTCAATATTACTTCCTCTGTTATTCAAAACATCACTTGTAAAATAAAAATATGCAAGACAGTTTCTGGTTTCCTGCTATAAAATAACGAACACAATAGAGTCTGACTAGATCAAAGAAAAGCTAAGAAAATTATAGTATCCTATGTCTTTTATAGAGCCATGTTTCCACTGGAGTTTACTGATCGTTGCAAGACCATGGAACCACATGACACACTTTAATGCCTTACAATACTACAACTAAACGGTACAATGACAATCGGTGAGAAGCCACAATAAATAATACCATATATTTTAAAGAACATATTTTTTTACTTTCTACAGTACTAACAAACTCCATTTCAAAAAAGTACCATACTCACATCACTAAATTGGTTATGCTAATCACAAGACGCACTAAATATGTGCATCATGCTCATTTTAATTGCATGCAAAGACTTCTATAGCATGTGAAAATAAATTCTCACCACTCCCAGTTTTGCACAGTGCTTGTATCAAAGTTTTGCCATGTCTCATTTTTCAGACTGATGAAAACCGGAAGGCATAACTCACATGACAAAAATAATGTCAAACAAGACAGACATAATATTCCTGTTATTTCCTAGTCATTTGGGCGGATATATGATATAAACATAACATTCTAATTGGTTGTCTGCATCACTCCACACGAGCATCAAGTCAGGGAAGCACATGACACCATTCTGTGTGTGTAAATTAATTGGCTTGGTTTACGATTATATAACAGGCAGCCTAGCCATTATGTGTCCCAGCAAGGAAGGAACACCCTCAGATTATTAGTGTTGGTACTTAAGATTTGTAAAAAGTCTTTGACTTTCCCTGGAACCAAGATGTTACATAATTTTGCTAGCATATATATATTGAGAATTTTTTTAAATCAGGACATCAGTGATAAGGTTTCAACATGTTAAGAGCAGATGAGTATGCATTAATGAAAAACTAGACTACAGCCGGGCAGCAGTGGTCAGGGTAATGGACCAGATGGACCACTGTGGGGCGCAAGAGATAACTAGCCAGGGGCTAGAGCTGGGTGTGGTGTATCAATGTATGTGGACACAGGGTTAGCCTGTAAGCCAACGTATGTGAGGGCTGGCCTCAATGTTTGCCTATCGGATGATGAAATGAAATTCTGAATTCTCACCCCGCTCTCCGAAATATCATCCTTTTCCAAAGCCTTCATTTCCTACATGCGTGAATTCTGATCCAACCGATTCGGATATCACAATATGCTCAACTAACCAATTAAACCATTACAATCAACCAATCCACTGCCTAGTCACATCTTCCCTCGATACAAGGTGTGTGTTCTGTCCAACCCACCAGAGTAATCCACAATTCATAGTAGGCTTAGACTAGAAGAATGTCGATCCTGCAATATCAGCCATTGCCACGGCGACCATAGTGCAGATAGACTTGAAGACTACAGTCGGGCAGCAGTGATCAGGGTGATGGACCATTGTGGGCGCAAGAGATCACTGGCCAGGGGCTAGAGCTGGGTGTGGTGTATATGGACAGAGGATTAGCCTGTAAGCCAACGTGTGTGAGAAGTTATATGGGGCTGACCTCAATGTTTATCTATCGGATGATGAAATGGAACTCTGAATTCTCACCTTGTTCTCTGAACTCTCATCCTTTATCCAAATCTGTCATTTGCTATGTCCGTGAGTTCTGATCCAACCAATTGGGATATGACAAACTTGCTCGACCAACAATCAACTAATTCACTGCCTAGTCACATCTTCCCTCAATATAAGGCATACATTTTTTTTCCAGAGCTAAATCAGTGTTGCAGACTTACTGTCATTAGTCAGCTTGACCATAGTACTACCTAGTCTTAGAGTTAGCCAGTCTAATTATGCCTGAAAATTAAGATTGTACATTAGTGTGACCTAGCTATTCACATTCCATGCGTGACAAGTTCAGCTCGCACGCCATCTGTTTGGTAAAATGCATCAGGTTGTGTCAGTACATTAACATTTACAGCAGGAAATTTTCCCCATGACCTATGGTGCACTGGTGATGTCATACTAAGAGTCTGAGACTAATGTTGATCAAAGTTTCAACAACTGAAATTAGGATGATTGGATGAACAATATACAGTCGGGCAGCAGTGATTGGATGAACAATTAGGATGATTGGGTGAACAATATACTTGCCCGAGTGACCATAGTGCAGGTAGACTTGAAGATTACAGTCGGGCAGCAGTGATCTACAACTCATAGTAGGCTTAGACTAGAACAATGTTGAGCCTGCACTTATTAGCCATTGCCGCGGCGACCATGGTGCAGGTAGACTTGAAGACTACAGTCAGGCAGCAGTGATCAGGGTGATGGACCATTGTGGGCGCAAGAGATCACTGGCCAGGTGCTAGAGCTGGGCGTGGTGTATGAGGACAGAGGGTTAGCTTCTAAGCCAAGGTGCGTGAGACGTTATATGGGGCTGGCCTCAATGTTTGTCTATCGGATGATGAAATGAAACTCTGAATTCTCACCCTGCTCTCTGAACACTCATCCTTTTTTTCCAAAGCCTTCATTTCCTACATGCGTGGATTCTGATCCAACCGATTCAGATATCACAACTTTGTCAACCAACCAATTAAACCATTACAATCAACCAATCCACTCCCTAGTCACATCTTCCCTCGATACAAGGCGAATGTTCTGTCCGATGCCAAACTAGTGTTGCAGACTTACGGTCATTATCCGCCTTGACCTTAGTCCTAATTAGGGCCCTAGTCATAGTATACACTATTCCTTTAGTTAGCAGGTCTAATTATGCTTAAACATTCAGACTATACATTCTATGTGTGACCAAGTTCAGCTCGCACGCCAACTGTTTGATGAATTGCATCAGGTTGTGACAGTACATTAAGAGAAGGAATTTATTCCCATGACCAATAATGCACTGGTGATGCCATACCAAGAGTCTGAGACTAATGTTGATTGAAGTTTCAGCAGCAACTGAAATTAGGATGAGCAATATAGAAATGGGTGAAGAGGAAAAGATGCCTACTTGCCCGAGTGGAGTATCATCCGCACGAAGCCGACGAGCGGCACGGTGTCCTCGAGGATGAGGTCCTCCCAGTCCACCCACTCCCTCTCCGCCCCCCTCCTCCTGCCCTCATCCGGCGCCTCGTCCTCCTCCACCGGAGAGCCCAACGAGGCGTCCGCGTCGCTCTCCTGCTCGTCCGCGGCCGTCGTGGCGGCGGCCGGACGCCGCAGGATGGCCGCCGAATCGGGCGGCGCCGCGCCCTGTGCGCCCGACCTGGCCGCCACCCCGCGGGGGCGGGCGGCGCGGCTCAGGATGAGGGAGGCGGAGACGAGGCCGGTGAAGCCGGGGAGGACGAGGCGCAGGCAGGAGACGGCGGGCGCGGACATGGGGTGCGCCGCGGCCGGCGAGGGGAAGTGCATGTGCGGCGAGGCGATGAAAGCGGGCTTCTTTGGCGGCTTCGGGCGTCACGGCATGGTACGGGCGCGCCGTGCCACGAGTCCCGGCCTCGCGCTGCGCGCGCGGCGGGCGGTGCCGGAATGGGGGAGGGGGAGGTCGCGCGGTGTTCGTCGGGGTTTTCGCCACCGGCGGGAGGGTGGGCTTGCGTCGGGTGGGTGTGGCTGGGAAGTGAGCTGCGATGGTGCATGGAGGAGTGGATAGGTCTCGCGCAGCTCTGTGCCGGGGTTTCGGCCTCGTTGGCGTTTTCGTTTTCTCGAGTTCCATGTTCCATCCTGCGGTTCTGGTTCCTGTCCTCTGCTGCCTGCTAGCCTCGTGGCCGAAAAATATACCATGAAAGACCAACTTATGCTAAAAAAATAGTGTAAATCAAATAAAATTACTTTTCATACCTGTATTTTAAAGTTGAGAACTTATTTTAGAACGGAGGAAGTAGTTTAAAAGAACTAAACAAAGTCTTGATCATCTCTAAGAAATAGCGAGTAAGAGCATGTCTAACAGACCTCCTATTTTTCTGCCCCGTAAAACGCAAGTAGAGAGCTCTGTATTCACTTTCCACCGGCTGAAAACTCGTCCGAGCTAGCAGACCCCGTATCTCCACCCCGTAAAACAGAATCTTACGGAATATCCTGTTTTACGGGGTGGGGATACGGGGTCTGCTAGCTCGGACGAGTTTCCAACCCCTCAAAACGGGTTTTTGACAAATTGGATATTAAAACCAATACAACATTCACATTGAATAAAAAATTTAAATCACACAATAATCATCAAAATTATTACAATAATGTTTTTCGGAACTGCCAACAAATATTCTCATAAAAGAATCAAACAAATAACAAATGTCACGCAATCAAACAATCAAGATAACTGTTTCACACATACAAGAATAGGAAATGAATGTAAAAAACTCATTGGCCATGCAGATCCTCCGAAGTCATCTACCACCGTGAAGCATAGATCAACCTCCAAGCACATCGATTGTACCAGCGAAAACAAAGAGAAACGCGGCAGAGTAGTCACCGTGGGTTTGACGGCGGAGGAGACCGCGGTGGGGGTGCGGCGGCGCGCGCGGAGGGGCGCGGATGTCCGGCGGGGGTGCGGCGGGCGTGGACGCAGCGTGGCGCGGCTCGGCGGGCGGCGGAGGGGGCCGGATCTCAAGGTTTCCGGCGGCGGCGCGCGGGTGGCTATGGCGGCGGCGCGGGGGAAAACGGGTGGGAACTCTGAAATGTCCGCGCGCCCTAGCTGAAATGGGATGGTGGGTTCGCCCTCTATTTCCTCTCCCGCACCACACAAGTAGGGGGCTAGAAGCCACCCCCTAGCCGAAACTGGAAAAAAAACCCGACGCGGGGACCTGTTTTACGGGGTCTGCTAGACGGCCGGGTAGAGCCCTACCCCGTATTTCGGCGGTTATTTTACGGGGTTGACTCTTTTAGGGGATCTGTTAGCTGTAAGCCGAGTAGGTTCAGGTTCGTTTCATACAGGTGATCTGTGTCGCTGGCATCTAGAATTCAGACTTCGACGGCTGCTTCAGCTTGTACGGATGCTCAGATTCTCATCCACAGCTAACCTACGTCCCATCCACACTAACGTGATCCATCGAAATTGCTTGCATGCATCTTGCTCAGACATTCAGCTGTGGATTTCTCCACAGCTGCTAGCCTACGTCGAACCTAGCTCTTTGGAGTCCCATATGGTTTCCGTGTCGAACCTAGCTGCTGTACCTGTACTCTAGTCGGAGTCGGCTTTGCTATCGACGTACGAATCTAGATCCAGGGACATCTATACGCACGTATCGGGCAGATATTCGTAAAGCTCCACCTCGAACGCCTCGTTCTTTGGTCTAAACACTAAGCTAGGCCCAAGGCCGCCGCGGCGAGAAAAAAACAAGCGTGTGTTGGCGGGAAAAAGTCGATGGAGACCGAGGTCCCTCGGGAGATGAAGATGGAGGGGACATCTGGAAATCTCATGGTCATGGCGCAGCAGTCTGGGGTTTGTACCCGCTACAGCGACGGGAAGAATACTAGTTTTAGAGGTGAAGAATCTGTGACGGTGGTCAGCGGCAAATCGGCCAGGGACGAAGAGGTGATTATTCCGGAGACGGAAGAATCTGTGACAGAAGCCGAGGAATCTGTCAAGAAGGAAGCCCAGGAGGGTGCCCTGCTGCTAGGGCCGGATTCAATGGCTGATGAGTCTTTGCTGCAGAAGGAAGCCGAGACAGAGTCGGAAAAGAGATATCGTATTATTGTTGATGGGAAGTTGTACCCAGCGATAACATGCCAAGAGGCGGAAAAAATCCATGAGCGCAGAGAGGCGTTGAAGAGAGATTTGCAAGCAAAACAAGATGCAAAGGGAAAGGAGACAAAGGCCAAGGCCAAGGTTGAAGAAGCCGGGAAAGCTGAAGTCTCTGTGAGACCGGAAAAATCTGCAACAGAAGCTGAAGAAGGCGAGGAGGGTGCCCTACTGGTAGGGATGGATTCAACTGGTGGCGTATCTTCGATGCAGAAGCAAGCCGAGGATGGTGCCCTACTCAATTCAACTGGTGGCGAGCCTTTGATGCGCAAGGAAGCCGAGGAGGAGTCAGGAAAGAGATCTGAGAGGCAGCTGTATGCGGACATACAGAGAGCTTCTCTCGATATCCAAGAGAAGTTGACAGAGAAGAACTGGAAGACGGATAAGCGGACCTTGCAGCTGCTCGAAGATATGTCCAATAAATTGGACATGTTGGATCAGGGCAGCGGTGACAATGAAACGTATGAGATAGATGACAGGGGTGAACTAGACATAGATCAGACATGTTTGGATACCAATGAGGCTTTTTTCAAACCTGGCAAGTTGTTTCTCGATCCATTGGCCAAGGAGATGGCTGATGAGGCAGAGAGTTTCGCTTCATACTCTAGACTCTGGGAATATAAATGGGGGAAAACCCGTGGTTTCTTCAGAGACCCAAGTGAGCAACACACAAACCCTCTCTATTTTGTTAAACTGGTGGTTACGTCCTTTTATTTGTATATAAATGGAAGGGTTCTCTTTTTATTTATCAGTTCACTTAATTTCCTGCTTACCTTGTCCTAGTTCATGCATGATAATTTCTAACACACGTTCCACTTTCTTGGGTGCAGCGGTTATAAGTTCAATGCAGTTTACACACTACACGCCTGGACGCGAGCCATACAGCATGGAGTGTAACACCCTGGAAACCTTGCAGATCATCTCCATCAAACTCACTGAACTTTCTGATGGCCTTGAGTTGCCATTGTCTGTGTATGGTGTGGTTGCGGTCCGAGACATGGTGGATCGCAAGCGAAACATTCTCTTCTCTCGAGATATGAGCGACCCCAAGAACTGAAACAGAATGTATGTATGCTACTATCTTGATTTTCTTTTTGTTGATGTTGATTGCACGTTGGTGATTGATGATTCCATGCAGGATCCTTTTCTGCACTTGACTGGGCCGTCACGTGCAATCGTGTTCAAGGACAAGGTTTGCATTGAAATCGAACTAAGAGTAAAAAGCGGGGCATACTCTCAAGATAAAGCGTTGATCAGTTGTGTGCGCCGTTACACGGGAGAAAACGGTCCTGGGGTGTCTACCATCTGCTTCAAGAATAGCTTGTGCACCGTAGAGGTGTGCTTGCAGCCAGTTAAACAAACGGTTCAGGCCACTATCTTGGGTGTCCAGGTTGCAAGCGAAGATGGATCCTGGCCTTTAGAACATGGCGGCATAGTTGCTTGCTCCCCACAATTAGGGGAACGTGTGTTGAGTGATAGTGGATACACCCGTAGGATTATTCCCTCCTCCAGCCAGATTGTGCTGATTGAGTCGGGAGATGAAGCAATGCCGAAAGGTGAAAGTGGTCATGTACTTCTGCGGAGGCAAGTTGTTTCTGTACAACTTGATGGAAGGTTGGACTTTCTCATAAAAGCCTACTCCAAATCTGGCGCAATCGCTGCAGAAACTCGTGTTAGTTTCTATCCCAAAGTTTGCAACGTAAGCCAGAAGAAATGTTACCTTGGTGATGCTGGGGTAACTGTTACTGTTGCTTGGTCCCTTGTCGCGGGGAACAAGACTGGACTTTATTTCGAGCTAAGGGGTGGAAGCACTTTTTGAAGCTTGCAGCTAGGAAGATTTCAGTGGATATATTGGAGTTTGGATGTATTCTGAATCAGCAAGCTTTTAAATTTATCCTACTGTATCAACGACTATAACTTATGCCATCCATGTATTGCGTTTTGACAGCTATTGCTGTGTGTCGAATTTAAGTTGTGCTGCGTGTGGCGCTTGTGTTATTGTTACTGGATAGGTTTGTACCACTGAGCCCAATTATAGTAGAGGGTGAGTGATACAACAATGTGTTGATTGCTCTGTTTAAAATAGCCCGCTATAGATTAAAGTCTTTCGCGATGCCCGCGGCTACGGCTAGAGCCTTTAAAGGATAAATGGAAATAGCCGCTAATAGCCCTACTATAACTGTTTAGCCCCAATTTAGGCTACTAGCGGCATTCTTCCCGCTCAACGGGCCCAACAAATTTGACCCAAAATTTTCAGAGCGGTCCAATTTATTTTTTCGAGAAAACACGAAGAACTTTTGTGTTTCATTTCATTAAAAAGATAGACAGACGACGTGGGCTTAGCCCAGTGGTTGGGGTCGCAGCGGCGCACCCCAACGACCGGAGTTTGATTCCTGTCAGGGACGAATTTCGGAATTGTCACGCCAAATCCCGCTTCTACTATATCAAAAAAGTGTCTAGTTCCTCCTAGACACGGTTTCATTTTTTTTATTAAAAAGATAGATAGTTGTTTACATCGTCTAGGAAGCCGAATACAAGACATAGCAAAGAACTCTCAGTGCACATCCCAACTGGATGGCAGCACAACTCGTAACCCCTGGCCCTGCCCTACCCCAAATCCTAAGCTCATCCTTGATGTTTTGCACCAGGAGCTGCATGGATGGTTGGGCTCCTTCAAAGACACAAGTATATCTGTGTTTCCATGTCATCCATGGGACAAGGAGGGTGCAGATGCTAGGCCTTTGCGGAGCGACGCCGGCGTGTCTTGCTTTGCGTGGTGCCACCAGTCCATGAGGCTGAGCTTGCCGTTAGGTGGTCGGATAGTCATCCGCAGCCATGCGAGGACCTCGTGCCACACCTGGCGGGCGAAGGGGCACTCCAACATCAGGTGGCGCATCGTAGAGGAGGCAACGCCAGTGGTGAGGTAGACCATGCCGGGCCAGGCGCTCAGCAGTCCATCACCTGTCCACAGTGGAAGAACTTAACCTTGGGTGGCGCCCATGTCTTCCAAACCAGCTTCCAGGAGCAACAAGGCATCGATCCGTGGAAGGTGGCTAGATAGCATGAGTTGGCCGTGTATATGCCAGAGGCCGTCCACTTCCAGATTAGCTGGTCAGGTTGGTCATTGAGCGTGGTGTCTTGGATCATGCGCCATAGCATCAGATAGTGACCGATCTCGTGGATGTCGAGCAGCCCTTGTATGTCTCTTGCCCATCCATTGTCAGTCAGCGACCATCTTGGCCTTGTGATGTTTCTTAGGGATGCAGTTGTACAGCTGGGGTATTAGCTCTTTGATTGCCTTGCCGTTGATCCATCTGTCAAACCAGAAGAGCGCTCGCTGGCCGTTCCCAATGCGCATGGTGGTCGAAGCAAACAAGAGCGCACGCTCGTCGGCGGAGAATTGCAGGTCGAGGCCGCTCTAGGCACGACTGTCGTCAGTGCGGGAGAGCCATAGTCAGCGCAGTCTCAGCGCAAGGCCATCACACTTGATGTCTTGGATGCCCAGGCCGCCGAGGGAGATGGGACGACAGACGCGCTTCCAATTTACATGGCAGTGTCCTCTGTTGGCGGCAGCTCAACCAACCCAGAGGAACCCACACTTTATTTTTTCGACCATCTTAAGGGATTTCTTTGGCGGGGGCGTAGGCTAGCAGTTGATGGATGGGAATGGCACATAAAACTGACTTCACCATTGCCAGGCGACCAGGTTTGCTCATGAGCCCGGCCTTCCAAGTTGGGAGGCGCCTGGCGATGTTGTCAATGATGGGCTGGAGCTGCGCTGCAGTGGGCCTCTGTAGCGTCAAAGGGATGCCTAGGTAGGTGATCGGTAGATCCACAATGGGGCAGCCGAGCTGTGTGAGCAGCGGTGTGACCATCTCCTGACTGCAACGGAGCAAGCTTGTAGAGCTCTTCGAGAAATTAACGTTGAGGCCTGAGGAGCGACCAAATAGACATAGGATTTCCCTCATCGCGTTGAGGTCGCTAGCGATGGGGTGGCAGAAGAGGACGACATCATCAGCGTATAAGGATATTGGTGGGATGTCCTTTCTTGGGTGGAGCTGCTGCAAGATGCCCAGCTAGACGGCGTGCTTGAAAAGTCTGCCGAGCACGTCGACAGCGAGGACAAGTAGCTGGGGCGACAAGGGGTCGCCCTGCCATAACCCTCGCTGGTGCCAGATGGGAGGCCCGGGTTCGCTGTTGAGGAGGACACGTGTGCTTGCAGATGACATCAATATCGACAGCCACTCAAGAAACCTGTCTCCGAATCCATAGCGTCGCAGGGCCTCGAATAGGAACGACCATGAGAGCGAGTCAAATGCTTTGGCGAGATCAAGCTTGAGAAGGATCCGCGGCACGCCTAGTTGGTGTAGAAGCTTTGCAGATTGCCTCACCAACACAAAATTGTCGTGGAGGCTTCGACCCGTGATAAACGCATTCTGGTTGTTGCTGACGAGGTTGCCGAGTCTAGGGGCCAGTCTGAGTGACAAGACCTTGGCGAAAATTTTCGCAACCAGATGTATGAGGCCTATGGGCCTGTAGTCCGACAGGTGAAGAGCATCAGGCCGCTTTGGTAGTAGCGGCAGAAGAGCCTGGTTGAGCTTGCTAAAACCCCGGCCCCGTTGATCGAACAGTTGCTGGAAGACGGCGGCAAGGTCGTCCTTGACTGTGGGCCAGCAAGCACGCACGAATACGGCGGTAAACCCGTCAGGTCCGGGAGCTTTTCTTGCAGGCAGTCGCTTTATCGCGTTCCAAACTTCATCGATGCCAAAGGGTGCCTCAAGCGGGGAGAAGTCCAGGGTGTGTTTGGAACGCGGGCTTCAATCAGCGGGGAGAAGTCCAGGGTGTGTTCTCTAGCGACGGTGGTGCCCAAAAGGGCGTCAAAGTGCTGAAAGGCGGCCCTGGCCATCTCTTCATGCTCAGTAAGAACTTGACTGTCCGTGGTAATGCTGAAAATCCTGTTTTTCTGTCTCTTGTAGGTGCACTGTCTCCAACTTATGAACACCACTATATCATGAACTGCTACTACTTAATGATGTTGTAATATTTAGACATAACTATGTCCTTAACTATCTATGAACTATGTTTTTGACATAACTATATGTGAACTATGTTTTGGTTATGCTCATCTCTTACGTGACAATGTTACTATGGTATCTGTGAATTACTGAATTATTAACCGTATATACGATTTATATGCTATCGTAATATTAGATTTTTCCCTATTATTTAGCAAATCGGATATATGGTCTTAGCCCGCTATAGCCTGGCTATAGCTTTTTATAGCTTCAGAAATCTCCGTGACTATAGGCTAGCCCGCTATTTTAAGCAGAGGTTGATTGTACGTGTTTACCGTTCTGGATTAAAGCTGCGTACGTTACTCACTTCTTGAATTCAGAAATAGAGAAATGTCTACATGTTTTGTCGAACAAAACACTAGATTGATTGTTGCTGGTCTGAAACTTGGAATAAGCTGGGAGCTGGTGTCGACAGTTTCACTGAGAGAGTTGCATATTTGAATGATGCTAATCCAGAAAGTTTTTTTTATATAATTCCAATAGAACTTCAATGTAGAGACAGTTGATCCTGGTCCCGGAGCAACAGGGTGACGGTTTTGAGATTCTCCTTGCTCGGGTAGCTCGTATATATGTGATATGATCCATCTGTTCCATCTGGGTTCGCAGCGTTGTCTGGTTATCTGGGAGCAACGGCTCTCGTGGCCCATGAGCGCAAGCAATGTAGAAGGCGCATCCATCTTGTTGCTCTGGGGATTTGCTTTCATGTTCTGTTGGTAAGTAGCCAAGCAATAGACCAGTCGGAAAGGAAAAAACAAGTGAAATTGTTCAAATAACTGTCAAATTACTCTATTACAATATTTCAGTCAGAACAGAGAGAAGACACGTGAAATTACATACTAGCTCACAACACTCCGATACCCGGCTATCACATATATCTAGTTCTATAAATATAACTAGTTAGCTACTCTTGCTCGGCAAGGGACTTCATCCTTCTCCCAGAATTCTTCGGCCTCTTGCTCTCGTGAAATAGATGAAACGCCGGAAATGCCAGTTTTGGTTATGTTCACATAGTCTATCTGCTAACAATTAAACAGAACTCTTCGTCATGTTAATAGAAATCTCGGACCATGTGTACATGCGTAACAGTCGAACAACCATGTCACTCTGGAACGCACAAGTGCTCATTTGGTTGGGCATGAAAATCAAGCTGCCTGCATAAACAATACTCTGGTGTCTCAGCGATATAATTAAGCGGTCTACAATCTTAACCATTAAAATTGTAAATGAAATTGCTGACGGTGACAGGTCTGAGTGATTGATGCCGTCCTTTTTCCCTAAAGAGGCAAGAGGTGAGGTGACTAAAGAGGGGTGGTCTGCCGGCTGCAGAACGTCGGCGGGAGCACTCGATTTGAATTTGTGATTAGGCTGAGCAGGTAGGTCAGAAGCTAACATATCTTCTGCATCACCTAGACGATGTGACATAGAGATTGGGCGGTGGCTAGCGTAGCTTAGAGCATGTCTAACAGGTTCCGTATTTTTTCGCCCCTTAAAACGCGAGTAGAGGGGCCTGTATTCACTTTTCGCCGGCCGAAAACTCGGACGAGCTAGCAGACCCCGTATCCCCACCCCGTAAAACAGAAACAAAATAGCTCGTCCGGGTTTTCAACCCCTCAAAACAGGGTTTTTTGACAAATTGCATATTAGAACCAACACACCATTCACATAAAATAAATATTTTACATCACACAATAATCGTCATAATTATTACAATAATGTTTTTCGGAAATGTCAACAAATGTTCTAATGGAAGAATTAAACAAATAACAAATGTTTCACACATACAACAATAGGAAATGAATGTTTCACACATACAACAATGGAAAATGAATGTAATAAATCATTGGCCATGCAACTGCCAATGGTGATCAATCAAATCTTGGGTGAGCTGGTGATGAGTCTCGGCATTTTCAATGCCTCGATGAGCTGCAAGAAAAGCTTCAATCCGATCAGGGTTCCTCTCGGGCTGCACTCGGGTGCCAACATTGTCATAGAAACATGGCAAGTTCAAACCTCTTTCATCTTCAATGATCATGTTGTGAAGAATCACACAACATGTCATGACATCAACAAGAGTTTCCTTGTCCCAAAACCTAGCAGGACCCCGGACAATTGCAAACCTTACTTGCAAGACACCAAAAGCTCTCTCAATATCCTTGCGGCATGCCTCTTGATTTTTGGTGAAGCAAGCTTCCTTTCTTGTCAAAGCCCTGCCCTTTTTCTCTTTTATGGACTTGACAAGGGTTGCATAGTTAGGGTAAATACCATCTGTGAGATAGTACCCCATGGTGTACTCATTGTTCATAACTTTGTAGTTACAAGGTGGAGCTTCACCCTTAACTAGTCTTGCAAACAAAAGGGATCTATTCAAGATGTTGATGTCGTTGAGTGTCCCCGGCAATCCAAAAAAGCATGCCAAATCCATAAGTCTTGAGAGGCCACAGCTTCAAGAACAATGGTAGCATCACGGCTTTTGCCACAATACATTCCATGCCATGCTTTTGGATAATTTTTCCATGTCCCATGCATGCAATCCAAACTACCAAGCATCCCCGGCCACCCCTCTTTTCATTGATCTCCATGAGCCTTTTTGTATCATCCTCATTTGGAGCTCGGAGATACTTCTCTCCATACAACTTGATCACCATCTTGGCAAACATACGCACGCAATCCGTGGTTGTTTGCACACCAATGCGAAGGTACTCATCGGTATAATCTGTTGGTATACCGTATGCAATAACCCTCATGGCGGCAGAATTTTTTTGATATGGGCTAAATCTCATGACTTGGGCAGCATTTCTTCTTTGCTTGAAATAATCGCAATTTGCCTCGCAATCTTTGACGATTCTCTCGAACAAAGACCTACGCATTCGGTACCGTCTACGGAAGAGGCGGGGAGGATAGGTCGGTACCTCGGCGAAATAATCTTGCATCAGCTGTTCGTGGCCGAGCGCGCGGTTCCGCGGAATGCACATACGCCCCATCACGGATCCTTTCCGCTGATCCAGCAACTTCATGCGGTCCTCCGTTTGCTTCAAGCCGAACAGGAGCAGCATCATCTCCGTCTCGTCGTCGTTGAGCAACTCGTCGATGTCCGAATCGTCGGAATCCGACGACGACCAATCGGTCGACGTCGCGTCCAAATCCGCCATGTGCACATCCTCCGAAGCCATCTACCACGGTGTACCATACATCAGCCCCAAATCCGACCAATTTACCGGCGGCAACGAAGAAGAACGCGGCGGAATACTCACCGGCGACAAACGGCGGAGAAGACCACGGCGGGAGGGCGGCGGCGCGCGCAAAGGGACGCGGAACTTCGGCGGGGGTGCGGCGGAGGTGCGGCGGGCGTCGACGCAGCTCGGCGCGGCTCGGCGGACGGCGGAGGGGCGCGGATCTGACGGATTCCGGCGGCGGCGCGCGGGTGGCTGCGGCGGCGCGCGGGGGAAAATGGGTGGGGGGAACTGAAATGTCCGCGCGCGCTTTCGGAATTGGGATACTGGTTTCGCCCACTATCCCCGCTCCCACCCCGCACAAGTAGGGGGCGACGACCCGCCCCGTACTCGAAAACAGCAAAAAAAGATGCGGGGGCCGTTATTACAGGGCGTGCTAGACGGCCGGGTAGAGCCGAAACCCTCAAATCGGCGGTTATTATACGGGTTTGCCCCTTTTACGGGGTCTGTTAGACCTGCTCTTAGTCGGCCCAGCAGCGACGGCCAATTAACCGCGAAGGGCTGGGCTTGTAGGTCAGGTTGTAGGCAGTGAGTGCTAAATTTGTAGGCCTCATTTAGAATTCGAATTGCGTTTTGGAGGGAGTCAGTAATTCTTAAATTTAGCCCTGTGAACAGTAAAGGTGATTTCCTCATTATTTCGTGAACAATGCATTTTGAAGATGTAATGGATTTGAAAATTGGGCCACACACATGTTGGATTGGGAAGGCCGCCCATCCCATGAACAGCCGGTCAAGAATATTTTTTACTATGAACATGCTTGGCTTAACTGAATCTGAAATAAAGGTAATCCAAAACTCTGCATAGTTGACCTCATTGAGCGAAGCTGTATGTGTGGTGGCTTGGGATGGCACAACTGTCATGCGATATTTTCTAAAAATGTAGGAACTGAAAGCATGTCCCATACGAAAAAGACTGACCTTGCGATTTTTGGCGTGCTGAACCCCTCCCCTGAAGTCGAGATCTTCCAGTGGAGTCTGACCATGCGTAGGGCGTCGAGGAGGTCGATGATGCCATGCCGGTTGATTGTTGAGTGGCGAGAGCGTCTGGTTTGCCCTAGGTCGCCCATCCCTAGGTTGTGATGGCGGCGAGGGGCAGTTGGCAGCAGGTAGGTTTTGGAGCGTGGATGGATTGGCGCTTTGGTTTGGGATGTTGTCTGTGGACGGGACGAGGAGGATGTGGTCGAACACTAAGGTGAATAGCTTTGCTTTGATGGATTTCTGTGCTAGGATGAGGTTCATGGTGTCGATGGATGGGACAAAGAACCTGAAGCAGAAAGAGGAGATTTTTTGTACCCGGAAGTTGTTTGCAGATCCTCCGATGTAAGCCTGTAGGGTCACAGCCACTAGTAGCTCATCAAAGAGTAGATTTGTGAGGTGGATTGAGGCTGCCACTGGAAACGCAGGAGCATCGAGTAGAAGTGGAGCAGACAGCAATCACATGTTGCACCATGCATCTTGCTCGAACTGTAGGCCCATGGCGTTGCCCACTCCAAGGTATGCTCGAAGAGCATGAATGGCAGGGTCATCATCGTCGATGGAGTAGGTTAGCTCTGGTAGAGATTGTGGGTGGGGAGGTGGGAGATGTGGTGGTGAGCGCGGAGGCGCGGTGGTTCCCGGCGAGATCCTCCGGGTGGGGGAGTGGGGCGGTGGTGGGCGCGAGAGAGACGACGCCATCTGAGACCAATGAATTGCTTCAAGTTAACTGAAAATACGTGCCCACATGGACGAAAACAATCCAGACTGGAAATTTGCTCAAACTTCACGTTAGGGTATTTGCCGGCAACGCCGCGGGAAACGCGACCTGAAATGCCACCACAAACATACGGGAAAGCCGCCGCAGCTGATCGAGCCGAGCAACCACAACCGGGTCTTGCTATGTGGTGGGGGTCAGGCAGTGCTGCGTGGAAAAGTCACCCTGTCCACCACTCGGACATTGCCAGGGCTGTTCGTCTTTGTTTTTGTCTATGATCGGACGAAATGGTTAACGCGGACGTCGAACAAGGAGATTCTTGGCTTCTTGCACAACAACAAGATTCCAAGAACATTATAAGCTCAAGCTCCGTGACACGTCTCACCTATCCATCTCGACGATATGTCAGATTGATCTCTCCAAGCGAAAAGTCGCTGAACCAACCGGAGATTGGGTGGTTAGGAAGATGGTTGATATATGTGTGTCTCATAAAAGGTGGAATATTCATTCAGTAGGAGGCGACGTTTCGCCGAGGTGCTTATACGGGTAGGGTGTGCGTGTGTGCGTTCATATGGATGACTATATGTGCGTGTACGTAAACGTCTGCGTTTGTATTGTGTTTCTCAAAAAAAAAAATCTACTCGCTCTGCTTTGCTACTGCGGGAGTTGACTTGTTGTCCTAGAGCAAACAAATCAATGCATATTTTTCATCTGAAAGCACGCGCAGAGCTTTTCGCGTCAGACGATCGATGGATCGATCGGGCGGTGTTTGAGAACGCAGGGGCCGGTTCGGCAGCTCCGCTGATCTCAGCCGGAGTCGGCCGGTCCAAGGCAACCTAATCCTGAGCCGCACTTGCAGTGGATAACTTGCAGAATAGGGGTCTGCGCTTTAGTTTAGAAGATCTGGAAGTTTTTAATAAGGTTGTAAAACCAAATTTTCTGCAGGTTATCCATAGGGCTACTTCATTAATAGTTTAATACACATGTCGGCTTACCTTCTTCATGTGGATCAACAGGAACCTTTGAAAACTGAATGCAACCGGTTAATGGCGGTTGTACGAGCTATCTTCGGCTAGGGTGGTTGACTTCGTACTAGACGTCTACATATGCATAGACGAGTTTTGCTACTTTTATTTCGTTGGCTGATTTTTATATCAACATTATGTGATCCGTGATTTATAAACATTAATATTTGATAGTTTCGCTTGATAATAAAAGAAAGTTGTGTGCATCGTTTCGATGCAGAGGCTAGAGCGATTGCTCCCATTTCGAAAAAGTAGAATAATAATCTGCACAAGTCATGCTTCCCTTTTGGTACGAGGCAACTTCTCCTACCTTCATGCTAAGTTCAGGTTACCTTCGTTTCAAACACGAACAAACAGACGTCATCTGTTCGCTGGTTCACAACTTCCTCTGCTTCAGCCTGGGCGTACAGCTCAGTTTCTTCGCTTCCACGGCCTTCGTCCGTCGAGACCGGCGCAACAACCTCTTGGTCGCCTTCTCCTCGTCAGACGAGCAGTAGGCGAAGTTCTTGGGATGATGTTAGAACTCTATCAGGTATTTGGCTCTTGAGATGGAGCAAAAGTTTAATCTCACGTTGTTAGTTTAGAAAAAGTTAGACTTTCTGACAAGAGAGGTTGTTCTAGTGCTCCTCTGCCACTCGTGTACGCCGCGGGTTGCGAGAATGAGCTGAGCCGATACCTATCTTACGCCACACACACAATATAGAGATGTCGCTTCTCACAACACAACAATTACCTTCTAGGTTAGAGCACTGCTTTCCTCGTCCCGGCTTGCGGCATGCACCCCGAGTAGAGACAATAGGGCTCTGAAACCCCGCCTCTTGTGATCTTGTATAGGAGGGCTTTACGCGATTATTGGCTCCATGTTCATCACGGACAGCGACGACGTGAACGGTTCCTCTTCTACACCATATGTCTCTAGTATCTCCTCTTTGAGTTTTTGCTGCAGCGCTTTGTTCTAGTACCTTGTATAGAATTGGTTTTACCGTACCATATGTTATATGCCATGATTCCTCTATTCGTGTCATGTTTTAACTATTGTATTTCTTGGTAAAATCATGCGGATTTTTTATATATATTACCAACAGATGTCCGCCCTCCCCCGGACTCCTCCGACTTGGTGGATATCTGATACGTCTCCAACGTATCTATAATTTCTTATGTTCCATGTTAGTTTTATGACAATGCCTACATGTTTTATTCATACTTTATATCATTTTTATGCATTTTCCGGTACTAACCTATTAACAAGATGCCGAAGCGTCAGTTCCTGTTTTTTGCTGTTTTTGGTTTCAGAAATCCTACACAGGAAATATTCTCGGAATTGGACGAAACAAAAGCCCACGGCCCTATTTTCCACGGAGGATTCCAGAACATTGAAGAAGAGTCGGAGGCGGCCAGAAGGGGGGCCACCCCATAGGGCGGCGCGGCCCTACCCCCTGGCGCGCCCAGGTGTGGGGAGGCCACCCCCTGGCTCCCCCGACGCTGCCTCTTTGCCTATATATTCCTTCGTATCGGAAAACCCTAGTACCGAGAGCCACGATACGAGAAAAGTTCCAGAGACGCCGCCGCCGTCAACCCCATCTCGGAGGGTTCTGAAGATCACCTCCGGCACCCTGCCGGAGAGGGGAATCATCACCGGAGGGCTCTACATCACCATGCCCGCCTCCGGACTGATGCGTGAGTAGTTCATCCTTGGACTATGGGTCCATGATACGTCTCAAACGTATCTATAATTTCTTATGTTCCATGCTAGTTTTATGACAATACTCACATGTTTTATATACACTTTATATCATTTTGATGCATTTTCCGGTACTAACCTATTAACAAGATGCCGAAGCGCCAGTTCCTGTTTTCTGCTGTTTTTGGTTTCAGAAATTCTACACAGGAAATATTCTCGGAATTGAACGAAACAAAAGCCCACGGTCTTATTTTCCATGGAGCCTTCCAGAACACCGAAGAGGAGACGGAGAGGGGACACGAGGCGGCCACACCATAG
>NC_061509.1:250755247-250802627 GCF_022539505.1 Lolium rigidum | reverse complement strand
TCTAGTTCATCTCTCATACATTTGGCAATAGCTTTGGAATATACCTTGTGAAGAAAAACCGTGCACGAAGATAGAGGCCTAAACTGAGTTATGTGCTGGGGTTGTCGTACCTTAGGAGTTAGGAGAATTGTTGTATCATTAAGAGTTATTTATCTCACAATGATGCAGATTGTATTTTTAATGCCAATGCTATCTCTTTGATGATGTTCTCGGTATTGTTTTCTTCAATGAAGGAAAGAGTCACCGGGGGTGACAAAACCATTTGGCTCTATGTTTAGGAAAGGAATGTTGTCTGTGTGGGGGAATAAGTACATGTATCACGATTTGTTATTGATTTTTCTTTATGGATATATTTCAAAGGAATTTCTAATTTTGAATTTGAAACCTTTAGTTTTTTTGGTAATTAATACGACATATATTTATAGTAAATTGTACATGGTAGAGATGCACGGGTTGTCTCCAACAATTATAAAATAACATTAAAAAGATACTAGCAAATTTTCGAGGTCTTCAATTTATTTCTTATTCCAATAGACAATCTTGTACTTTCATGAAGCATTTAAAGATATATAACGAACCATAGACCTGTAAGTACCAATGAAGCTTTCCTCATAATTTTAATTTTAGCCGCAATGGTAAGATATACTAGAATGTCATATCTGCGACATGATCGAGACACTTCTCCGATCAATAATCAATAGCGGGACCTGGAGATCCATAATGGCTCTCACATATTCAACGATGACTTCGTGATTGAAACAACTATTAATATACGATACCGATTCCCTTTCTCGCGCGATATTTTACTTATCCGAAGTTTGATCGTCGGTATCTCTATACCTAGTTCAACCTCGTTACCGATAAGTACTCTTTACTCGTACCGTGATATGGCATCTTTTGTGAGCCAGTCACATGCTTGCAAACTAATTGGATGATATTCCACCGAGAGGGCTCATAGTATATCTATCCGTCATTTGGATGGACAAATCCCAGTATTGATCCACGCACTTCAACCTATACTTTCCGAACACTTAATGTCACATTTATAACTACCCATTCACGAAGTAGTGTTTGATATCATCAAAGCATCCATCCGGTGTAGGTGATTAACATGATCTCATGGTTAAAGGATTAGGTTACTATGTATCTTAAAGCTTGAAGCAAAACGAACTTAATGACTTGATCATATGCTACGCTTATTATGGGTGTATGTCCATCACATTATTAACCTAATGATATGATCTTGTTATTAACAACATCCAATGTTCATGATCATGAAACTATGATCATCTATTAATCAACAAGCTAGTTTAACAAGAGGCTTACTGGGGACTCTTTTATGTCTACAGAACACACAAGTATTAATGTGTTCGGTTAATACAATTATACCGTGGGATGCAAACATTTATCATAAACACAAACATATAATAATAATCATTTTTTTATTGCCTCTTGGACATATCTCAAACATATTCTGATCAAGTTAGTATAGGCTTGCCAAAAATGAGCAATTATTTCACCGCTCTATCATTTTACAAGGGTCGTTTTCTTCACAGACGAAATAGCGGAACATATCATTGTCTCTGAGGTAAAATGGGAACTATGCAGATGAACTTAACCCTCGGAGGAGGGACATTTCTTCCGTGGGAACGTCATTCAAAGAGACTAATTTATATTAAACTTTTTAACCCTTTTTCTAATTCGTATTTTCACTAAATGTTTTTTGACATTTTGTATTAATATATAATTCAGCAGACCGTCTTCACTAAGAAGGATATCACATGATTCAACCATGCATTTGTGCCCCTTAACACTAGTTAATGTGTCATGATTTAATCTGTAGTTCTAATGTTCGCGAAAAAAATCCTTTTGCTAGTGATAAAAGAACACATTTTGCCGCAAATATTGGTTCAGCCTTTAAACTTGAGTTTTGACATGTGACAGCGAATGAATAATGCTGTACTTTATATAGTTTCGCAAAACCATACTCGCCGTATACTTAACTATTGAAATACGCTGATTGGAAGGAATATCCTGATACATGTTCTTTTTGGTGCAAGAGGTAAACCTAATAGAGAGTTCTACCGAGAATGGGGTTGTGCTCACCACCCTCACTCCGCCCGTACGGTATTTGGTTAGAAAATCAAAAAATATAGTTTGACTGTGAGTCTGTGACTTTCAAAGGGTTTATTTTCGGTGCAATGTTCTCGTGGGCCACGCAGATTCCCACAGGCCGGCGACCGGCGCTCACCAAGATCTTGCCTCTGCCTCTTGCGGCTGAGGCCCATCCTGTCATACCCGGCTCGCGCCGTCGCGCAGCCCGCCCGCACCACGTCCCGTCAACGGCTGGCCGGTGGGTGAGCAGGCCGATCCGACCGTCCGTTCGTTTTGTCCATATCCGCCCAGATGCACCCACCTCGCGCGCCCCCATTGGGCGGGCCGTCCCATCGCCACCTATCGCCCTCGCGTCTAGGCCGACACGTTGCGCGCTGGCAAGCGCCCCCAGCCCCACCACGTTCCGATCACTGGTCAGCACCCAATCAAATTCCTTATCCCGCACCACTGCGCCCACCCCCAGATCCCACACACCCACTGACGCACCTACCCCACCCACGCACACGGTTCCCACCGCACGCCTCGTTGCCCCCAGCGCCGGCGCGGCAGCCGAGGGAGATCCTGCCGAGTACCGGTGGGGATGCGGCTGTGTGCGCAGCGCCGTGTGCGCGAGGCAAAAACTTTGTACTTTATTACCCGGCGCGCACTAATCGAGATTTGGGCTTTCGTTTCGTCGCTGTGGGGCGACGTTTTAAAACGCACATCCCGCACGGCTCCTGCAGGCCAACACCTGTCCCTCCTCCTCCTTCCCCCCAACCTCTCGCCGTCGTGGTCGCGTCGCCCCCCGCACCAGCGGCCAACGACCTTCTTCCACCTCTCCACCCCCTCACACCAATCGCTAGCTCTAACCAGTAGTTGGATTTGCTCTTGCTAAATTTGGCATCGCCAACCATACTTAATCCAGCCCGGCCGTCCTCCTGTCCTCCCCGCTTTAAACAGAGCTCGAGCTGCTCCCCATCGCCACTTCACGGGCGCAGCTGTTTGGCCAGAGCTCCTACACCTGTGACTGAGCCAGTGACGTGAGCTCTAGCTTCTGGGTCCCGGGGTTCGATCCGCTTGGATTTGGCGGGAGCACCGACCGGATCCGACTACTCCGAGCGATGGATTTTCCGGGAGGGAGCGGCAGGCCGCCGCCGCAACCGCAGCCGCTGCCGCCGATGACGCCGCTGCCGCTCACGCGCCAGGGCTCCTCGGTCTACTCCCTCACCTTCGACGAGTTCCAGAGCGCGCTCGGCGGGCCCGGCAAGGACTTCGGGTCCATGAACATGGACGAGCTGCTGCGCAGCATCTGGACCGCAGAGGAGTCGCACGCCATCACCGGCGCACCACCCAACCCCGCCGGCACCTCCCTCGCCGCCCCGCCGGACCAGCCCATCCAGCGCCAGGGCTCGCTCACGCTGCCCAGGACGCTCAGCCAGAAGACCGTCGACGAGGTATGGCGCGACATGATCTACTTCGGCGGAAACCCCTCCGCCTCCACCACCGCCGCGGCGCCGCCCTCGCCCGCCCAGCGGCAGCAGACGCTGGGCGAGGTCACGCTCGAGGAATTCCTGGTCCGCGCCGGGGTCGTCCGCGAGGACATGCCGCCTGGCCCCCCGCCCGTCTCCGCGCCACCACCACCACAACCCCCCGCCCGCCCCCAGCCGCAGATGCTGTTCCCACAAACCAACATGTTCGCGCCCATGGTGAACCCGCTGTCCCTGTCCATGGCCGGGCCCTTCGGCGTCAACGGCGGCGGCGGGGCCAACGTGGCGGTCTCGCCGAGGCCCGTCATGTCCAACGGCTACGGCGGCATGGACGGCCTCAACCTCTCCTCGCTCTCGCCCCCGCCCATGCCCTACGTCTTCAACGGCGGCCTCAGGGGCAGGAAGCCGCCCGCCATGGAGAAGGTCGTGGAGCGGCGCCAGCGCCGCATGATCAAGAACAGGGAGTCCGCAGCAAGGTCCAGGCAGAGGAAACAGGTGAACACTATTCCTCTTGCTGTTGCTATCGTGATAACTCCTACTATTATTGTCCATAACAAATTGATTTGCCATGTCTTTTGCTTCCTACCGGTGACACGTTGCGTGTTCCGAAATAGTTTTTGTTTCCTAGCGGTGACACGTGTTGCCTATTCAGATCTGTTTCTGATATGAACAATTATTTTTTACTAAAACTAGCACGACGGTGATGCCATGCGATCTGTTGAGATATCAGCCTCTTTTTTGTGCGAATTTCTTTTTTAAGCTACACCGATGCACAACATGCTAAATCACAAAGTCCACGCACAAGCCAGATCTTGTTTGCATAGCCGCAGTGCTCAAAAACACTAACAACTCTAGGTGAAAACTGTTTTCAACACGAATAATTTTATTCTTGCTGTCGAGGTTCCATAACTCATGGAAAATCGATATAGACTAAATATATGCCTTCTGATATGCAACAGAGTTATATGATGGAGTTGGAGACTGAGGTGGCAAAGCTTAAAGAGCGGAACGAGGAGCTGCAGAGAAAACAGGTGTGATGCTTGCGCATTCTAGCACTCCCTTATATTTGCGAGTAGCTGACTTCTGGTTGATCACCACGTGGTACACTTCTTCTCTGGGCACTTCCAAATCTCGGTTTATCAGAAAAAAAAATCTGGATGATCCCCACCTGGACATTTATAGTTGTAGTGATAGATCTTAGTCACTCTGCAGCGTTTGACTAAGTGAAGTCAAAGTCCTTGTAAGAGATAACAAACATAAAAATGTTTTCGACTGCAGTGTATTTCTTGTATAATATCGTCTCAACAGTCACATGTGAAGTCCCAAAACTGAAAATCATGGCTGTACATGTGGCAGCTTTCAAAATTTTCAAGTGCTGAGTATTTACTTATCTGCTTGGTACAAGATGATTTTTCATTTGTCTGACAAACGAAATCCTATATGGACACGTAGTTTATTTGATACCAAATATTCCATTACTAAACTAGTACTTATAAACTTTACGTGCACGTGTAACTATTTCCTCTTGTGTTCTCTTCATACATTCTCCAACCTGTCACTCTTCTGTTACCAAAGTAGTTCATAGAGGAAATGGAAGGAAAACCTTCACATGAATCAAACATGTTGTTCTTAGACCTACCTATGGCATTTCTACTATGATAAAGCTACTCAAACCATCTGATTTCAGCAAGGCATGTCTGCTTAACTAGTATGTTTTTACTTTTAATGTGCAGATGGAGATGCTAGAGAGGCAAAAGAATGAGGTAATTGCCTACCATTTTGAAGAAACTGCTTTCGCTCGACTAATACTAATTACCTGTTCAATAAAAACAGAACACACCAGTGCCATGGGCACTGTTTTGTTTAACTAGTATAAAGGCAAATATTTTTGACCTGTAATCATGGATACCCTTTCATGAAGTATTACAAATTTATAATCAACCTGTCAACGTCGTGAATATAGTTTTGCTCTATGATGCACAACGGGAAGCTTCGGCAATATTAGTATGAAAATACAAGTTCTCCAAACTTGTGGTATTGATACACCTGATTGAATGGGAAATAATAGTCTCATTGACAGCTACTGAAACAGAGTTATATCTGTAAACTATTATCTTGTACTTGACTTAACATGCCGTATTGATGAAGTTAAGCGTGGGAACTGGAGAATGATAAGGCAAAGATTGATGTGGATGTGATTGATAGTATTTCTCACAGCAGGGGTTAGGTGGTAACATTTGAGTGGCTTAAAATGATTACAAATGTTTGAATTGATCGGCCAACTGCAATGAATTTGGCTCTACGATTATCGTAGTACTTGGTTCATCTATTGACCCTGGTTCTATATTCTAAGGATACCTGTGTTTTTTATTCAGTGTTTTATTCTGACTCAACAACTATTTGATGACTTCTATATTACTAACTTAGCCTGATAAAACATTTGGCAGGGTCAACAAAAATTATACAAGTACTGTTTTCACACCAGAGATTAAATGTTTGCCTCTAACTATAGATGTTTCCATCCAATTGAAAAGAGTCACTAGGTTGTATTTCCCCCCAGTGTAGCCTCTATACTCAAGTGTGCATTATTAGCTGTTCCTGTCAGAAATGGTACTTCTTATCTGCCAACGATAACAATTCCAGTTATTTTCATCATGATAACCAATAGGACTTGTTAACAACTCTCTCGTTTTCTGGCTTCCATTCCCAGATTGTCCAAGTTTTCATCATGATAATTCTAGTTACCTGCAGATCTTTTGCTGAACTCTGCAAGAAGTTCACACATCATTATCCGCATCTAATCATGAGAAATTTCTAAGCCATTTTATTTAAGATCCGGACCTTCTGTTTTCACTTTTGTTTGGTCGATTATTGTGAACTCTTCTTCCGAGAAAGAGATTATGGCCTCACCTGTTTCTTTGGACCTTGAGTTCGTCGGGACCAATAATTTCTTTTGTGCATTTTGATCGACTGCACACTTGTACAAAGCCTTTAGACTCTTGTTCCAGGTTCCACTCTGCATAATTATGTTTAATTAACACACAAAGGGATGCAACTTCTGCTGTTTTTTGGTGTTAGATAATTATATTTTCTTTTGCTGAACCTAGTTTTTTTTAGTTTTAATGAACTTACTGCTCCTCCATTGTTCTGTTGGTATTGTTATATGACGTTCTGTTCTGATGCTGCCTTTTTGCCCTTAACCTTAAGGAGATACTTTTAGCCCTAACATAACTTTTGAATGGTTTTCGCAGGTATTCGAGAAAATTACCCGGCAAGTTGGACCTACATCAAAGAGGATTTGCCTGCGGAGGACACTGACGGGTCCTTGGTAAGCTGAAGAGTTGTAACTAGAAAACACTACTTTCAAGCTCGTGCGCAGTTTATACATAGTGCTAGGTGCATTCAGAGTCGCCAGGAGCTGCGCTTGTAGAGCAGCCACTGATCCGATGCTTCAGACTCCTAGGCTTGATAGACTGCCAGTGATATTCACAGATAGGTTTTTAGCTGTTTGTATGTAATTTGTTTAACCATGGTCCACTGTCCACACAGTGAGTTCATGTGTTGGATTGGCGTGTGTGATACTACATTAGTACAGTATTACATTTCTATTTACTTTCTGCTGAGAGCATTACAAAATATTAGATCAGATGAGTTTGTACTCAGAAACCATGACCCTTTATCTTGTGAAATCAAAAGCATTTGTGCTCTGAAGCAGCATCTGTAGATTTTCTTCTGTGTTCGCCTGCTGAGTCGTGCTACATGCTTGCAGAGTGGAGATGTCTGCGCCCTGATGTGCAGACAGACATTCTGGTGAGGTCTCGGTTTGGTAAGCACAAACTGCTATGTTTGTACCAACCTTAGATTTGAGTTCTGGGAAAACTATGGTCAGACTGCCGGCTGGGATGTACTGTACGCCATTGCTGCTGTAGGTTTGTGTCATCGCTGTCATGTTGATAGAATCTTGTAATCTTGTGTTGATAAACCATGGCACTGGCCATGTAGAACCACAACCATTCGTGCTGTAAAACATCTGTGTATTATCCTTGTGCTGCCGTGCCCATCTCCCGGCTGGCCGACACACAATTACTGAACCAACATATAGGAATAAGTAAGTTTATATTCACGGAAACTTCTGATCCTTCATCTAACGTTTTCATTTCTCGAGCCTCAGAGCATCTCCAGTCGCGTCCCCCTAACCGTCCCCCAAAGGGATTTGGGGCGCGCCGGACAAAAAAAGCGTTCCAGCCGCGTCCCCCAAAGCCCTTTTTTGTCCGGCGCGCCCGATACGGTGTCCGGCGCCCCGAGCCCGTCCCCGTCCCACGGGGACGCACCGGGGACGCCGGACACAACGAAAGCGAGGCCAACCGACGCGGGCCCGACCCGTCGGCCGGCACAGGGAAAATTCGTCTCACACTCCCGCCAAATCCCGCCGCTCCCGCCAAATCGCGCCTATACCGCCGCGCACGGGCCTCCCAAAACATATCCTGCCGCCGATTCATTTCTCCTATCCCGCCGATTTCTTTCTCCCTCCCGCCGTGCACCCGCCGCCGCCGCTACCCTCTCCCCATTCCATGGCGCCGCCGACAGCCCCCAAAAAGATGGCGAAGAAAGCGGCCAAGAAGCCGCCGGGCAATGCGACGATAGGGGCGAAAGCGCCGCTCGCGAAGCCGCGGAAGGCGCCGGCTGCGAAGAAGAAGCCCGAAGGCATGACCGAAGATGAATGGCAGCAAGATTGCTCCGCGCCGGAAGCCATCGACGGCGGAGCGGAAAGGACGCGAGGGCGGCGGAGCCGGAGAAGAAGGCTCCGGCGGCGCGCCAGCCACCGCCGCATAATCGCCGGGTGTATCGCCGCCACCAACGCGAGCCCATATAGTACGAACGTGCCGGTGTACGTTCCGGGAGTCTTCTCTCCGTCGCAAGCCGCCTTCTACAACGACGGCCCCTCCGCCACTCCCGGGTGCGTGACGCCTAACTTGTCGCCGCACTACCAGGATGCGCCGCCGCACGGCGGCTTCAACCCCAACAACCTCTACTCCCCGGCGTACGAGCAACGCGAGCCGGGACCCGGTCCGGACGGCGGCCCTTTTCACCGGCCGCGAGGGTCCGCTCGAATACGACGGCGCCGGTGCCGAGGAGGACGACGGGTGGAGGAGGAGGACGACGAGGAAGAGGACGGGGTGGAGGACGACGAGGAGGACGACGTTGAGGACGAAGAGGGCGGCGAGGAAGAGGGCGGCGAGGAAGAGGACGACGAGGGTGCCGGTGACGATGATCTCGTGGAGGTAGACGCGGACGGCGTGAGGACGAAGAAGAAGAAGAAGAAGGCGTCGGGCACACGAGGCCCGAAGTGGACGGTTCCGGGAAGATCTTTATCCGTGCGAGTCGTGGGCGACGGCGAGCCATGACTCCATCATCGGCGCCAACCAAAAAGGCGGGAAGTATTGGGCGAGGATCAAGGCCGAGTTCGATGAGCGCAAGCCGATCAACGCCGACTCACCGGAAAGTGCCAATGAAGAGGAGCCGAGAAGGCAATGTCGACGCGATGGGCCATCATCCGAGGCGTCGGTGAACTCCTTCCATGGGTACCATCACGACTTAGAGACCGGAGGCGACAGCGCGGCGCCGACGTCGGCCAACCGGGTACGACCGTTTCTTCCATAATCCGTAGCGCCCACATTGTGTTCGATGAAATGACTCTGCTTTCTTTGGTTAGTTTGATCGGGCTATGGAATTGTACGCCAAGTACTCGGATGGTCACAAGCCGTTCGCGCCGACGCATTGCTATGGCAAGCTCAAAGTGAATGAGAAATGGAAGTTGACGCGCTCGTCGTTGTCCAAGGGGAAGGACGCCATTGATCCGGACGCGTCGCCGGCAACGTCGGCAGGGCGTCCTATCGGCAACAAGGCTGCCAAGGCCGCCTTGGCCGACGCGCTGCGTCGTTCGAGAAGACGCAGCGTCGATCACGAAATGCCTCGCCGACGTCTCCTCGACCTTTATCTCCCGCGACAAGAAGGCCGACCAAAGGTGGGCCGAGCTGCTCAAGAGGCAAGAGGAGAAGTTGGAGCTCAAGAAACGCAGGGACGACATGTCCCTGCTGAGAACGTCGACGGAGGAATGTCTCCCCGGACGCGAGCGGCGCACAACTTCTTCAAAGGCCGGATCCTCGACGACATCGAAGCCAAAATGGCGGCGGCGGACGCGGCGGCCCCGGCAGCCGGCATCGGCATCGGCGGCGGCGCAGGCACGGCAGAAGAGCGAGGCCGACGCGTCTTCATCGCGCTACACTCGCGTCGGCCTCCGCGTCGGCGACGGAGCGGACGCACCATGCACAGAACAGGCGATCGCGACGAGGTCGTCGTGCTCGACGGCCTCGCGTCGACTCGGGACACGACGCCGTCGACCAACCCCTTCTTCTAATTTGCATGCACCACCGGTCCGTAATATGATCGCGCGCCCGCACTTTGATCGATCGCCGCTACTCCGATCGCGACGAACCGGCGGGAACGATCTCTTTTGAATGCATCTATTTGAATTTCTGATTGGGGGCGGCGTTTGGGGGACGCGGCTGGGGAGCGACGTCCCCAAACGCGGCACGAACAAAACACGTCCCCCAAACGCTCGATCCGGCGCGGTTTGGGGACGGTTTGGGGGACGCGACTGGAGATGCTCTCACCTGAGTGGAACCCATCGTCGGTGCTTGCCGGCACTTCGCCGGAACAACACCTGGTTTGGTATTCGTGGCTGGGACACCCTGGCGATCATCTGGCCACAAACCCGACACGCAGGCGCGCCGTTTTCGCCCTCGTGGCCATCCTATTCCCTGATCAGTCGATGAACTGATAACTCGCTGTCGAGACACGTGCTACAGTATCGCGGGGTGGCGGCATCCCATGTTCTTCCCCCATCAGATCGGACCAGCAGATGTGTTAGCTTGGAATTATCAGCCTATCACTCCCATCATCGATTGCGAGGCTGAACTGCCTGATGTGCACGGCTCGCTTGCAGAACGGCCCTACTGCTATAGCAAATGCCAGGTGCGAAACTGAAGTTTCACCGCAAGGTGTACTGGATGGGTTACGTTGCGGTTCAAACGGATGAAGTTACTACTATGTCCGATAGGTACTGGAAAAATCATGATTGCCGGTTACCGTGCTGCCGTGCCGTGTGCCTGCTTGCACGTACTACCAGCTGAAGCGAATATCCGTTGCAGTGTAAATGTACAGTGCCAACGGTTCGGCCAGGACTCAGGACGTGATTGCCATCATCGTACAAGATGGAACACGAACATGACCATCTCCGGCGGTCCGATCCATATGTCGGAGCCTAGGTTTCTTGGATCCACCTGCCAGCGCTCTCTGAGCATCAGTGCAGGCGGACGGGCGCCGCTACGGTCTTCTGCGCCTTGTTAATGGCCCTCGCTTGGAGTTCTACGCCTCGGTGTGGCGCATCCATTCCGGCCAGGCATTGATAGTGAGGCGCGCGCCCTTGCTTTTAAGCCGAGCGTCCGTGGCTATTTTCGCCCACGCCCACGCCATCCTCCCCTCCTCCACAGACCACCGAGCGCCACCATGGGCAAGTCCTGGCCTTTCCGCAAGACAGAGAACGACAAATGAGGCCGACTCGTCACATGGAGGCCGCAAGGAGAGGAACCACCGGTACGTTTCGGAGGATTACGCACGCGAGCTCTACCACGCTGGTTCCCTGTATCGTGGCTAGACTACAACCTCCATGGAGGATGGCTGATGAATTCGCGGCAGGGTGCCTGTGTCGTCCATGATGTGGGAGGGGAGAGAGCGGCAAGATGAGATCCAGCTGCCGTCGGTTCATCCTACCGCTCGATCCGTGGTAGGATTCGGCCATCACGCTGGATGTATAGCTACAAACAGACATGTTCTACAACCTCCGCGGAGGTTGGCTGCTAAATTCATGGCAGGTGCCCATGTTGCCCGTGCTGCGGGAGGATCGAGAGCTGCAGGATAAGATCCGCTGCCGCCCGTTCATCCTCCCACCCGATCTGTGATAGGATTCGGCCTTTCCTGATGGACAGCTACAACCGAGGAAGGTTAGGCGTGTGGGGTATTCGACCTGCGATGCCAAGCGTGATACCTAGGCGATGTGGCCTGCATCAACCGGCTGTTAGGTCATGGCCTCTTCGACAACGAAGACGCCGAGGAAAAGGACGAAGATAACAAGGGCAATGGTGGTGGACTGCCCCATCTACCCATCATCAACCCGGACCGAGATCCAGCCACCAGAGCTAACCGAGGAGGAGGCCACGTAGTTGGCCATGGCCTAGAGCGAGCTCGTTGAGCTCGCCAAGTGGCAGGGCCTTGGCACCTAGGTGCATGAGTCCATGCTGGCGCAAGGCAGGTTAGTGACAACAACTCCGGTCGCTCCTCAGGGAAGTCGACCAGGCGCCCATGGCTTGAATCCTAGCTATATTTTTTAATTTATATTTTCTGTTTTGTTCACTCCTATGCAAATTAAACTTTTTATCAATAAAATTTATCAAAAAGTAACATTTGCATCAACCCAAACGAAGCCGAAATGAATACGTCGCGTGTCCAAAATGGCCGGGGCTGTAGAGATGACCAAAATGGTGCCAATTTCAACATCTACCGTTGAAGTGCAAGAAGAATCTAGCAGTAGGTCGCATGGCGAAGAACTGGAAGGGGGTGGAAGGGCAGGTGAGCAACTAGGTAGAGACAGCTCGTCGTGCCAAAACGACAGAGAGGGACAGCCAACTAAACCAACTCTCCATCACATTTCCTCCCATACGGGTCCAGACGGACCACAGCCTGTCCCGTCACATCCGCGAGAGAAATATTCATTCTCTATACGGGTGCACAAATAATTCTGTTTGGCACTGTGGAAGGATATGCTGCGCCGCACCGGCGTGTCGTCATCCTTCTCTAAAAAATCCCGACGAAAACCCTGGGTGATAAACCATTGATGACGAATTACAGAAAGTATGTGTTGGTGTTGCTTGATGATCTGAATAGATCTGCTGATTGCTTGGTCAAATGAATTGGCGTGTGCTCCTGATTGCTGGTTGATCGGGTGATGAGCAGTGGGAAGATCGGGTGAGCTACCCGATGACAGCATCGTTTATCAGTTTTCTAGAGAGCAAAACAAGCAACAGCAACTCCATCCAGCCTACCAGCCAACAATTGATTATTTGGGAAATGCAAATTAATCTAGGTACTACCTCTTGATGATTGATACTATGATGCGCCATGCTGTACAGCCAGGATTAGGGGATCGAAGCCACTAACTAACTAACAGAACGATGCGAATTAGGGGGGGAAACTAACAGAAGCAATGCGGCTAGCGAATCAGGGGGAGAAGAAACAAACAGAGGAGCAGAGCAGCAGAAGTATGATGATTCAGTCGCGGTGAATTTATATGTGACAGGGCGAGGAAAGTCGATTAGCGTCTAGCTGGTTCAAGATGATAGCAGTAGTACGAGTGCGAATGCGGCACCAAACCCTAGATTCCTTGCGTTTCTTTCTCTTTGGTTCTTCTTCTCGAGGCAGGCAGGGAGGATTCTTTTCTTGTGAGTTTTATTCGTTTCTCCCTCCTCCGGACGCAAGATTGGAACCAGGTGCGGTGAGTGGTTCAGGAACGGTTGCGCAGGGACAGCGCCACCACCTGCGCCCACTGCTTCAGCCTCATCTTCACCGTCTCCGGCGGGTCGTCTGCAGGAACAGGCAGGCATAGACAGAGTCAGACCAAAACTCGAATCGCTAAGAACAGGGCGGACTAATAATAATCACAAATCGAAATTCTACCGCGGTTGGTTCAGGACTAATCACAAATCGAAGAACAGCACAAACAGAAAACAGAAAGTTCAGAACTCGTAATTGCTGACCGGAACTACAGATCGAACTGCTGCGGAGATGATAATGCAGATGCGGGTATCTGTATGTACCTGGGGAGAGTATGGAGAGGGGGCTCCCGATCGGCGACGGGTCGGAGGCCTCGGACGAGGCGCCGCAGGTGCACGGCGCCGCGCACTGCCCCTCCGTACCCGCACCGCCGCCGCCGCCCTTGACGGCGACGGCGTAGTAGAGGTCGAGCGCGGGCAGCGTCTCGACGAGCCTGGTCCTGCCCTCGCCGCACGCGGCGCACGCGGGCAGCTCGAACCCGAAGCCCAGATCGAGGCAGCCGCGCAGCTCGTCGAGGTCGTCGTCGGTGACGCTCTGCGCGCGGCTGAGCGAGGACGACGAGGGCGCGCGGCGCATGAGGCCGCGGCGGCGGCGCTCCCAGGCCTCGTCCCGCTCGATGTCGGGCGACCACGAGTTCTGCTTCTGCAGGCCCATCAGCCCCGCCGCGCCCCTCATCTTCCCACCGCCGCCGCCCAGCAGGTGGTGGTGGCGCTCGAACCCCTTCTCCATGGCGCCGCCGCCGGCCTCCTCCTCCCCGCGACGCGGCGACGGGGTTGGGACTGGTTGGGGGAGAAGGGGGAAGGCAGAGGCGGCCGCGACGGAATTTATCTTCGGTCCTCCGCCGCCGCCTTCCTTTTTCTATTTTGCTGGCGACTGACGTCTGCGGACGTAACGGCGATTATATAGCGGCCGCCCGCACGGATCGAACGAACGGTGGGATTTCGAACTGCTGGCGAGGCTAGGGTAGTTATTGTTGGGCTATTTATTCGGGTCACGGGGTAGCGATAGAACGGCCGGGAATTTAACTCGGTTCCTCGCGTCTAGCTTTTTGAAACAAATTCGAATTGGGTGTTTGAATTTGTAGTAATTGTGTTCACTGGGACATGCCTAATCAGCGTCTGCCTGGGTTTTAATTAGCCATTAAATTGTACCACTTGGCTGGCTGGCTACTGGATGGAAGAGAAATATCGAATGGCGTAGAATTGAAAAATCTGCAATGAAGGAGCCTAGGCTACGACGGCAGGAGAAGACTCGGTTTGGGGCAACTGATTTCATTGATAGGAATCGTTGCTATAAATAGCCTACAAACAGCACATGTCTTGCACAACAAGAATAGCAAGATCAGGCCGTGATTCGGTTAGAGATATTGACAATATCTAAACAATAACTAGGCTATCTCGTTAACACCCCGCCGCAGTCGATACGTTGGCGCTTGGCAAAACGCAGAGACCGGACCGGAATGACTGAAAAGACGCCGTAGGTAGTCCTTTGGTCATGATATCAACCAACCTGCCGAGTAGTAGGCACATGGACGACCCGAAGTTCGCCGAGAGCCACCTTCTCGCGCACGAAGTGAATGTCTAACTCAATGTGCTTCGTTCGTCGATGATGAACTGGATTGGTAGACATGTACACTGCTGAGATATTATCACGTGAAGACCACCGTGGCTTTGGAGGGAGGAGAACCAAGCTCGTCGAGGAGTTGCCGCAGCCATACACAATCGGCAACAGCATTGGCAACCGCACGATACTCGGCCTCGGCGCTCGAGCGCGAGACGGTGGGTTGGCGCTTGGAAGACCAACTCACAAGAGCACCGCCGAGGTAGACGCAAGTATCCGGAGGTAGAACGCCGGGTGTCCGGGCAGCCTGCCCGGTCCGCATCCGAGTAGGCGACGATATCGAGCGGAGAGGAGCTATGGAGCAAGAGGCCAGAGCTGGTGGTGCCACGGACGTATCGGAGGATACGTTTGATGATGGCGAGATGACCGTCACGCGGATCGTGCATGTGTAAGCAGACTTGCCGTACAGCATATGCAAGATCGGGACGCGTCATGGTCAAGTATCGAAGAGCACCGGCGAGGCTGCGGTACTCGGAAGGATCGGCAACCGGGGCACCAGCATTGGCGGCGACTTTGGGGAGAGTGTCGACGGGTGTGGTGGCTGTTTTGCACTCGCAGCATACCGGCGCGCCGTAGGATCTCCTCGGCGCATCGCTCCTGGCCGAGGAAGAAGCCACGAGGCGTACGACGCACACGGATCCCGAGGAAGTAGTGCAAGGGCCCCAAGTCTTTCATCGCGAACTCGAGCATGAGCTTGTCGATGAGAGCGCGGAGCAGCGTTGAGGAGGATGCCGTCAAGACGATGTCGTCAACGTACAGCAAGAGGTACGCCACGTCAGTGCCCCGCCGTAGGATAAACAGCGAGGCGTCAGAGCGAGAGGCGGTGAAGCCAATGGTGACGGCGAAGGTGGCGAAGCGCTGAAACCAGGCCCGAGGTGCTTGCTTCAAGCCATAGAGGGACTTGACGAGCTTGCAGACATGGTCCTTGCGGTGAGAGTCGACGAAGCCGGCCGGCCGGGTAGCGATGAGACTTGCTCATCAAGGACACCGTTGAGGAAGGCGTTCTTCACGTCTAACCGGTGCACGAGCCGGTTACGTGAGGAGGCGAAGGTGAGCACGGTGCGAATGGTCGCCGGTTTGACAACCGGTGAGAAGGTCTCGCCATAGTCGATACCGGGTCGTTGGGCAAAGCCACGAACGACCCAGCCGGGCCTTGTACCGCTCGAGAGAGCCGTCCTCACGGGTCTTGTGTCGGAATACCCACTTGCCGGTGACGATGTTGGTGTGAGGAGGCCGAGGAACCGAGCGTCCGGGTGTGGTTTGACGAGAGGGCGTCAAATTCCTCCTCGCATCGCCGCACGCCGCTTGGAGTCGCGAAGAGCCTCCCGAACGAGAGGACGGTAGTGGCGATACCGTCGTGGTGACGACATTGGCGTAGCGAGGGTTCGGCTTGACGATGCCGTGGCGAGCGCGAGTGACCATGTGATGGCGGGCGGGTGATGCGGCGGGCGCCGAGCCGGAGGGCGCGACGTCGGGCGTTGAGGACGCGGTGGCACCGGCGGAGGAAACCGCGAGCCCATCGCAGATGGTGGGCTGCGGCCCGGTGACGAGGGCGGCCCGGCATGGATGGGGCCTCGGCGACGCGGTCGTGGACGAGGCCGATGAAGAGGAGCCGGGTGGGCCGCATGGCCCGTCGCCGTGGCATGCGGGGGGCGCGACGGGATCGACGTAGACCGGCGGAGGGGTCATCGTCGGTGTCGCGGGGTGGTGAAGCCGGAGCGATGCTGAAATCCCAGAGAGCTGAAAGGGAACACTTTTTCCACAAATGTAACATGCCGTGAAAAAATAATGCGCCGAGACACTGGATCATAACATCGGTATCCTTTGCGTCCATCCGGATAACCAAGAAAGACACAAGGGGTAGAACGGGGTGCGAGTTTGTGAGATGCCGTGGCGGTGAGATTTGGATAGCACGAGCAACCGAAAACTCGAAGAGACCGAAAATCGGGGCGCAACCATGGAGAAGCTCGTAGGGAGTGGTGATGATGTTGGCTTTGCATGGGCGGCGATTTAGAAGGTATGTGGAGGTGGCGAGGGCCTCAGCCCACCATGGGTATGGCATGGACGCGTGTATAAGGAGAGTGCGAACACCATCGTTGAGTGTACGAAGAATGCGTTCGGCCTTTCCATTTTGTTGGGAGGTGTATGGGCATGTGAGGCGAAGAAGAGTGCCATGTTTAGTGAAGAGGGCGCGATTTGCGGTGTTGTCGAATTCTCGTCCATTGTCGGTCCTGGAAGGCTTTAATGGTGGACGAAAATTGGGTGCGAACATAAGCATAGAACGCCACAAGAAGATTATGAACTTCAGACTTTTGGCGAATAGGAAACGTCCAAGTGAAATGCGTAAAATCATCTAGGATAACAAGATACCATGAAGGAGCCTAGGCTACGACGGCAGGAGAAGACTCGGTTTGGGGCAACTGATTTCATTGATAGGAATCGTTGCTATAAATAGCCTACAAACAGCACATGTCTTGCACAACAAGAATAGCAAGATCAGGCCGTGATTCAGTTAGAGATATTGACAATATCTAAACAATAACTAGGCTATCTGTTAACATGCAAGTTAGCAAAGGTGTATGTTTGGTTTTTGCCTAATATGTACCTTACCATATTGAGAAACCCACAAGTACAATCAAAATTATGGAAAAACCCTAAAGCATGTTTGGTCTTTGGCCAATATGTACCTTGCCCTTTCTTCTTTTGTAAGTCTTGGTCGTCACCAATTTTTTTTTTTAAATGCTGATATCATTTTGATAACTTTGATTTGTTTTTCTAGCCACCATTGGCTGGCATATATGGGCAAACGAAATCTTGACTGAAATACGGGCTCGCAAAGTTTCTGGTTTAATTTTGGTCATGACGTGTGTTCAAATCTTGATTTCTCGTATTCATTGCTCCCTCTCTCCCGAGTTAGACATGACAGATTTGTATAGATTCGCGTGTATCTATATAGTAAAACGCGTGTAGATACATGCATATCTAGCCAAATATGCGACAAGTAATTCAGAATTCAGGACTAGTATCTTTATTATTAGCAAAAATCTAATGGATATGGTTGGGGCATGTAATACAAGGACGTGCTCGCGCGGACAGTGCTGACTTCTTCCTTGTTTGGAAAAAAAATATTGTGAAACCTCCTTGGATAGCATTTGGGGCGACATTTTGCTAATCAAACCAAGTGGGTCGCAGGAATTGCTCAAAAAAGTGTAGAATTTTCAAAACCGAAACTGCATTAGAGATAGATTATACTCCATATATAGTTTGTTAGTGGATCACACGTAGAGTAGCAACCACCGCCGGTCCACTGCTAGTGCACCAAAGTGGAGAAGGTGAAGCAGTACTTGATTAGTTATAAGCGATTTGATCGTGTCAGGCCGGTGAAGTGAGATCGATTTGCTTGCGCACAAAGAATGTACTATCTTGATCCTTTGACGTCTACATGATTTTTCGTGTTTAAACATGCTTTGGATGCACTCTAAATATCTGATCGACCGCCAGTTGCAATATGTCCCTCGAAACGCATGGACAGGCAAGCATCGCGGGGAAAATAATCGGTTAGAATCTTCCGGAGGAAACGAGAAGCTACCAGCCAGATCCGATTCAGATTCAGTTTGCAGAGCGCTGGATTGCAGGATCTCGCAGAGTTAGTTGAGGGAATCTTTACCCGATTCCAGTAAAATTCGCGCGGTTAAACACCTGCCGATACCGTATCTTCAATGGATATGGCCTGCGATTCGCGGTAATTACAAAGGCGCCCGAGATTTCGGGTTGGTCAGACAGATACGGTTGATGAATTCGTACCGATGGGAGATACGGTGCATCAGCTGGGACGTGAAAGAGATAGATACTCGTATTATTGCTGCATTCTGCAAGAACACATGGCAACTTGCGTCGGCACTTGAACGACCGGTCGCTTGTCCGACACTGCCTCGGCTTGCACTCTGGTTAGTAGCAGACCTAATTGCGAGATGTACACGCAAGAAGAGATCGAGGGCCATAAACGGAAGTAAAGCGTGCCAAGTCGCAGTGCGTCGCGGTCGCGGTACAGTGCAGGCTTAGGCCAGGACAAGATTGGCTTATACTGACCGGGAAAACGATACCTGTGGCGTGCCTTGGACAGATGCCATGCCATAAGTTGCACGGCATGCCTCTCTTTCCTTCGGGTGTTTTGGGGTTTTATATAGATCTGGGTAGATTCTCGTGTTTCAGGTGTTTTGGGTGGAAATATTTGCAAGATTTCGTGTAATGATCATTTCATATGGTCAGATTAGAGATCGGTGACCAAAATCTTTGCTCCACGACTCGATCGCCCATCCGACCTCTGCAGTAGCCGATTTGCCACCCTAAGCACATCTATAGCAGATCCCCATAATCTGAGTATCGATACCTCGGATTTGGTATCCTCGATACGCGTTTTCTAGTGTCATGCGAGCTGTGGCAGAATCCCCAAACCGTGCTGGTACCGAGGATTAGAAAACATGTTTCTGATGATCAATACAAACGTGCACAATATAAAACATATCAATTTAAACATGTCCAAAACGATGCACAGTTAAATAAGAACATGTCGATTAAATAGCATTGTGTGCACCAAGCTCATCCCCCACAACATCTTCAACGGTGCCATCGGTCGTAGCACTATCACCGCCCAATGAGCCACCTGCATCATTGGCCGTTGCGTGGTTATCGTCACCTCCATCACCGGCCATTGGGTGATCACTGCCAGCGCCAACATTAACACCATCACCACCATCCACAACATCACCAAAAAGACCACCGGAATAATCTCCACCATGGGATATTGCCTTCTCCGTTCCATGACCTCCACTCTTTGCATCGCCTAAAACTCACTTCCAAAAGGGTCCAATTCGCTAGGATCCATCATCATGATCTGAACGTCCGTCTCCCTACCATCAGCCTTCACCTTCAACTCCTTGAGAGCGAGTTTCAAATCGTCGACTTGGTGAAGAGCTTCCCACTTGGCTTCTTTACAAGTTCTCGTTTCCTTTTTATCATGGCTAGTTTTATATCCATATGTTTAACCTTCACGGTTTCTTTCGACTTCATGAACTTGTCAATGTGATCTTTAAAGCTACCGAACCCGGCTTTATTCTTTTTTATTGTCCTTATATATCATTCTTTCATCGGGCTTCCCCTGTTTCTGCCACCATACCCTTTATCACTATCTTCTGGATCATCAATTACAATGAATTAACTTTCTTCGGTGGAGCTTCCATATCTCTGAACTTCCACTGTTCACTATGCTCAAGCACTTATCAACAATGGTGGAGTGTAAAAGGCTTATTCTTGGAAGCCGGCATATCCATGTATCTCTCTTGTGCTAAGCGATCCTAAAAACACCAAATAGCAATTGTGCATAAAAAGTGCAATCATCCATACCGGCACCCGCAGCTGACAGATGGCATTGGAGGTCGAGGAGGCGCCCACCCGCACGGCGGCACCTTCTTCTGTTTCGGTGGGCCAACAGACATGGGTTCCCCCAACCCAACCCCCCCCCCCCCTCCCCCCAGAAAGCCGCCTCTTTTGCACCTTTGGCGGCATCAACCGTCGATGTGGCATCTTCCACGGAACTCTTGGCCACAAGGCCACCGCCTTCTTGGACAACGTGGTTTCCTACCTCTTCTGCTTTGTCCCAGCAACGGGAGAGTATGGGGGGGGGAGGGGCAATAGAGGCGATGTTGGTGTGGATCTGGCTGGCGGGTGGACGGAGGATTCTATGGCGACATTGCGTGGCACAACGGTGGCTATGAGATCGCGGGGAGGGGGGAGCTACAAGCAATGACCTGAATTTTTAGTCCCACCAACTATCGAGGGGCTACCAGGGTTGCGGGAAACGCGAGCATCAGAACATCTAGATTTTGGAGACGGATACCCAACACCCAATAAATCTGACCGGGCCAATTTTCAACGCACAAACTAAAAACTGGCTGTTATTTTCTGGGCTGGACGGATACTCGGGATCCCCTAGAGATCCTCTAACACTAGGATCTTCAGTCCGATGTCCATTATTTTTGTAGAATATAGTTAGAGCTTCATTTGATTCGATTTTACGACAGAAAGATCTTCATTTGATAATGCAAAGGTGTAATATCAATGGAAGACTGCCTCTAGCCACATGACATCACTGAGTATATAAAGTTAGTGCAATTATTGAGCAACTTGCTTGTTGCTCATCGTTCGTATCATTGTTCGAGCCTTACACAATGAGAACGATGGGTGACCTCACGTTGCAAATACTCTTTGATAATAGGCAGTAAGAGAACTAGGGCCAATCAAGGAATATCCCATTGCATCGGCCGGTCAAGATACGCATATGCTCGTATCAGTTTTCTGCCGACTTGCCATGTTGTGTCTAGCTCAACTGCCCCATGGTTTTACTAGTTCTTATTTTCCTATGGAACTTTTATTCAGTCGTGTGATTGCCATTTTTTTTGTTTTGAGAAACACAGTACAAACGCAGACGCTCACATACACGCGCATACACTCACCCCTATGAACGCACACACGCACACCCTACCCCTATGAGCACCTCCGGAAGACTGAGTCGGCGGATTGGATCTTGAAATTGACGAAGTCACCACAGGCGCCTCGCTGTCGACGGGAACGTCACCTCCCACTGAATGAATATTCCGCCTTTATAAGACACACAGATGTCAAACCTGGGGTTTGAACTCTGGTGGGCTGGGGATACAACCATCCTCCTAACCACCCAACCTCAGGTTGGTTCTCGTGATTGCCATTTTTATGTGTATACTGAGGCAGGAAACTGACTAGAACAAACCCTCCCCTCTCGCTCACGTATGGCGGCGGGAGGGGAAAACCTAAATCGCCGTCTCCAGACCCTTTCGTAACCCTCCCTCCTTCCTCCCCCGCCGCTGCTACGGGAACGGCCGAGCAAAGCTTAGTCATCGGGATCACGGTGCGGGACGCCATCCTAATGCCTAGATGTGGTACGCGAGTAACGCGGTGGTGCGAATTTTCGATGTGTGGTGGCGGCATACCCAGAGCTGCAGTGGTGTGGCAGCCGGCGATCTGGAAGTGGTTCACCTCCAATCGGCAAGGGATGAGAGTGGTACAGTGCGTGGCGCCGACTGCAACATGTGAGACGAGGGGACGTTTGGGACTGATGTAGGTTTGAAGGGGCTCGATTTGGGTGGGACAACTCCGATCCACCATGCACGTCTTAGTTGGTGGATGCAACGTGGTCTAGTCAATGTCGATTTTGGAATTATGCAGCTCCTAATGAAAACCGAGGCGGACAATGGCGGTGCCTCTTGGTGTCGTTTCCTTGTCGAAGGCATCATTTTTGCAGTTGCCGCTTTCATGATCGGGATTCTCCCGAGGAAACCCTTGATCCGGGCTCCCAGATCGGACATTGGCGACACTTTCAGTGTTGTTCTCCCTCTTGAGGGCAACATTTTTGGAGCACATATTGACTAGAGAGGTCTTGAGGTGGAGCGGTGCCACTCTCTTGCGCATCATCGACGACGAGTCTCGGCGGTATGGTGCAGGGGAGCCTGGGCGTAGGTCTCATGATGGCGGGCACGTGCAGGTGGAGGCGATGTCTTGCACCATGGTGGCGTCGACAACATGCCTGGCAAGGGTTGTGCAAATCTTTGCCCTGAAGATGGACTAGTGGTTGATGGAGGTGAGAAGTTTTGTAGCATGTGCATAAGGTGCTCGCTAGGAGTCTACTAGATCGTATGAGCACTCTCGTTTCGCTTAGAATGGGGTATGCGATGTTCTTGATTTCTAGTTGATGGAAGTCTTGTCTGGTTTTCCAAAGAATAAGACCATGCTGACATGATCTCCACTCGTTGTCCGGTGTGTAGGTTGTGTTGCGTTGTGGCTTCGGAGTTTTTTATGCACGATCTTTATTAAATAAATCAATAAAAAGTATGTACCGGATGGATATATCACCTCCATTTCCAAAAAAAAGGTAGTAGTAAGCTGACTAGAAATGGCTTGCAGTGCATCTAGTGCCCTAAAATGGTAACAAGATATGTTGGTGTACTACAAACAACGACCTCACTTTATTGGTGAGTACTTGCTCATAGACTTGACCTGGTCAGAGTGCTCCTCGCCGGGTCATTTGATATGATCACCTGTTTGTTCGATCGTGTCTGAAACGAAGCTAACCTGAACTTAGTGGGAAGGTATCGACATGTTGCCGATCGATCAAAGCTACTCGCCACTTGCTTGCCTTCGTTAGCAAGATACTGGTGGTGCCGATGGGGAAGCATGACTTGAGCGGATCATTATTCTATCTAACCCACTGCAAGAGCGGCGCAGGAGTGGTCGTCACGACTGGATCGACTCCATATATGCGGGTCCGACTCCGGCGTGAGATCAGCGGAGCCGCCCGCCCGACCGGCACCGCATTTTCAAACACCGCCCGACCGCTCGAGCGATCGCCTGACGCGAAAAGCTCTGCGCGTGCTTTCGGATGACAAATATGTACTGATCAGTACTCTCCCCAATGGCATGCGGTCAAGGCCTGCAGCAGCAGTACGAGTAGAGAATCATGGTCGATTCAGCTAGTATAGCGACCTTTCCCTCCCACGGAGATCGATCGGACATGAATGTGCAACCGGTCTCGAAATCGACGTGGGAGTTAAAACACGTGACACCAAGTATCGACAGTATACGTAGATCAAGGCAAGAATGGTCTTGTTCTTCCTCCACGGTAACCTAACTCTGTCGTGCTGCTCTCTTCGTCATTGTTTGACAAACAAACAAAAAAATGAAGACTCCTGGCACGTCTGAGTGGTGGACCAGGTGACTTTTCCACGCAGCACCTGCCCGGCCCCGGGTGGTTGCACCGTCAGCTGGTGCAGCTTTCCCGTACGTCTGTTGCGGCATTCTCGGTCGCGTTTCCCGCGGCGTTGCCGGCGCCGGCAAGTTGGACCGACGGCCGCCGCCGTATGCATGGAGCACGGTTCTGTTTGTACACGTGTTTAACTAGCTCACTCATGCATGGCTTAGAGCATCCCACCGGGGCACCGCCGGCCCCAACTTAGCCCTCAAAGATCAAAAAATTAAAGGAAAATGAACAATTTTCATTCGGATTTAGGGTTTTTACAGCGATCTGAACTAAAATCAACTAAGTTGAAACTAGCGCTCGCGTGCGAGAGAATAAAGGAGTCCATAAGAAATTATCCCAACCACGGGATGGAAGAGTGGCTTGTTCTACTTTTTTTTTGCCATGCTTTAGACCCTATGTCCAAGTATATGCTTGATATTGCAGGTGGAGGCAAATTCATGGAAAATGAGATCGACATAGCCACCAAACGTCTTAATGTTATGCAAGACAGTCGTTTCATAATGGCACGCAAAATAATACTCCTCAAGAAAGGTTAACTCCATCGCCTAAGGAAACAATGAAGATACTTACTATAAAGGCAGATGAGCGTATATGCATGATTAAAGGTGATGAAACCTAAGGTAATGCAATCACAGATGCTACGATTGAAGAAATAGACATCATAATACGTAACAATCCTTACCCTGCTTGGATGAATAAAGTTGCATCTCAAATCGTCAAAAACCATATCCTAATCCTACAGGAGCTCCAATCACCTACAATGGAGGTAATAATGGTGGCAACGGCTAATCTCTTGATGATTCTCTCAAACCTTGTATGCAAGCTCAAAATAAGCATACCAATCTTGTTATTAAAATAACCGAGAATCATGAAACTGCTATAGGACAACTATCTAAGCAAGTTGTTGTTATGAAAAATTCATATACATGAGATGCAAGATAGAACTAAAATTGTGAAGTCTTAATTGGGTAAAATTGCTAAAAGTTAAACACTATTTCTTGCTAAATTGGCGAGAAAGCCCGAGCATAACCTTGTTGCAGACTTGAAGATGATGAGAAGTAACTAGGATGGGGATAACTTTGAGGAGTTGGACTATGGAAATGCTACCTCACCTACCTACACCATCGAAGATTCAATGAAGATGACCATTTTGAAAATCCCTCGTATTGAAAGAGGTAATGATCTGCGTACAATTTTTTATTGATCAAGTTGCTTAAAAGGTACGTGTGCTTTTGATGGAATATACAGAATTGTCTAAAAAACTGCATGCTCAATTGGATGGTATCTTTGAGCCAACTATCAACATAAAAATTGGGACTAATGAAATTGATGCACTTTATGATGTTAATGCAGAGTCTCTTAAACGAATGAATAATCTTGGTTCATTCATGATTACCGAATTTAAGTTACATCTAACTGATTCCACTTTTAAAGAAGCCGTCGGCATCAAAGATAATATAGTTGTTCAAATTAAAGATTGCCCCGCTTATTGATCTTGTTATTGTTGACATGCCTGAGGATTCCATTGCACCTTTCATTCATGGTAGGTCATTTTTATGAATTGTTAAAGCCTTGCTTAATCTACCTGAAGGGAACGTGAGATTTGAATTATCATCGCGTGGACCCTTTGTTGTTTATTTTCCTAGGAAGAAGAACAAGGTCAACAGGGACAAGATCATCACTTTGAAAGCAAACTACTTTGGGGTTGGAGTCCCCATAGAAAAAAAAATTGATCGTCACTTAGGTTGAGCTAATCGACCGAAAACAAAGCGCTTCATGGGAGGTAACCCATGTGAAATAAAATTTCTTAAGTAAATTTTTAATGTTTGTTTGTGTTAATCAAAGTGTTCAAAATTTGAATAAAGGAGAGGAGAAGAACGAGGTTATACTCCCTAATTATATTGATAAATTCCTTGAAGATCATCACTGTATTAGTGCTGAATTATTTTTGTCCTTTCGATCTACCAAGCTAACTTTACATGTCCTTGAGAAAATTCTGAAGAAAACAACTATTTTATTTACTGAAGTTTTAACGATCATTGGTACACGGGCTCCACCTATACCACGTGACCGCACCAACACCGTGAAGAAACCAACAAAATTTTCATCATAAACGATGAGTTTTAACGACTGCTGGTACGGGAGCCAAGCCCGTACCGTGCGGCCATTTTTGGCGGGCACCGATACGGGGGATGTACCATTGTACCGCATGTCTATTCCACATCGACGATCCGCCTATCCAAGAGGAACTTGAACATAACAAGCACCGGTACGGGTGATCCCACCCGTCCGCGCGCCTATACCATGCCCGCAGCCACTCAAAATGCACGAGAGAGGTAACACCCTAGATCACAAAAAAATCATTCTCTTGTTTCTTCTTCCTCCAAATTCTCCAAAAATATTTGAGGATCGCTTCCCTACTCAATCTTGGTCCAAGTCCTTATGCATCAATGATCTACAATATGTTTCTCCTTTGATCCTCCAATTACCTTTTGCAAATCTTTGCTCAACATCACTATATTGTCAATCTTAGTTCATGGATGAGTATGAACCGTTTCTCTTGTTGAGCACGTTTTGTAGTAGTATTTTCTAGAGATCTTTACCTGTAATTTGTAGAGGACCTATTATTTCTTTATTCTATTGGAACCAAAAGACTATTTTTTTTCTAAGTTTATTATTGTTAGATACGAACAAAAACTGTAACGGGAAAGATCCACCAAATATAGCATAGTTGCAGAATGTAGGGTTTCACACGTCACGGCCTTAAACTAGGTAAAAAAAACTTGTGTCTCTGTGCGATTGCGAACTTCGCCCCGCCCATCGATAGAGCTCGCCGCGCTCTGCGCCCACCAACGAACAACAAAGGGGAACCCCATTTCGCGGTGTCTGAATCCACGACAACATACGACAGGACAATGGTTAGTGTGGACGGTCAGACACAGGTTAGCTGTGCACTTCATCCAAAAAACTCTGAAAATAACTTTTCCTAGTCTTTTTGAGGTATGTGATGATTTTCACACAGGAGGTGGCCTAGATGAAGAACAATGGGAACAAGTAAGGAGAACGAGTGACAAAATTTAGACTTGTCCGGGCAAAGATAAGCCTATTTGGGATTTAACAAAATATGGGGTTTTCTCATTTAAATCTGCGTATGAAAAATCTTAATGAAAATATGGCAAATATATTTTTTAAATATCTGAGGAAGGCCACCAAATATAAAAATCTGGTTGTGGTTGATATATCGTAGTGCTATTTTTGATACTAAAGATAATATGCAGAGAAGGGGTTGGCAGGGTGATTTCAAATGCAGGTTTTGTGATGAACTTGAAGGCATTCATCATCTATGTTTTACTTGCCCTGCAGCTAATATGAGCTTGCTTTGAATTCAAAGGGAGCCGTTCACCTGAGATTGTCTCTTTGAGGTACTGTGCGGAACTTCAAAAGGTGCAGACAAAGGTGATATTTTAGCATGTGCTGATACTCTTCAGGCGGTGGTGGTATCTCTTTGCACTCCACAGAGGACAAGAGTTGTTCGAAGCATGGATTGAAGCAAACGAGAAAGGATCCTGGTGGTGATTGCTCTAAGGATATTGCTTTTGGTCTAGCTTTCTAGGACTCATTTTCCAGTTTTTAATATGTAACACGAGGTTATTTGTTAGTGGGGCAGGTTGCAAGCGTGTTAGAGTTTCTGGTTTGGGATGTTCTGGATGTTCTCTTCTATAGCTTGGTGCTGGCTGTGGTTCTTTCTTCTTCTTCTATTTATTTTGGCTGGTCTTTGCCTACGGGTATTTCGAACAAAAAGAGTCTGTTCTGTGGAACCCGGAGCTTCATAGCGTCGTATGAAAAAAAAAAGGTTAGCTGTGGACAAACCCAAAGCCGAGTGATGGAGCATTCATGCAACTGAGCCGTGCGTCCACGCTGAAGCAGCAAGTCTGAACTATGGCTACCAGCTGCTTGTTCGTGTTTGAAACGAAGGTAGGCTGACTGAAATTAGCGGGAAGGTATCGACCGGTTGCCTAGCTAAGCCAGCTACATGCCTTCCTTCGTTAGCAAGATAGTGGCAGTGGAAATGTAGAAGCATGACTTAGCAGGTTGTTATTCTATCTAACCCACTGCAAGTGCGGCGCAGGAGTGGTGATCACGATTGGGCTGATCAGCGGAGCCGCCCGCCCGTGACGCTAAGGTGTCGAGTGGAATTCCACCTAAGTCCCACTTATGATCCCATATAAGGTTTTTATGTGTTGGCTCTCATAGTAATATCTAGCCCATGGTGCCACCGCAGTCCCAAAGAGTACGCCATATGTACCACGTAAATAGCAGTACAAAATATCACCACTAAAAAAAAAATGTAGCGCAAAATATCTCATCAACTTATATGTGCATAGACAGTGGAGTATGACAACTTATGCACTTCAAAGATGTTCCGAATTCAGAGTACCAGGGTACAATATAATTATATAAATATAGTGCCCAGCCGATACTGGGAACCCTAAGTGCCTTCCCAGAGAAAAATAACCCGAGTGATGCAGTAATAGTTATAACTGTACAAGTGTTCTGGTTTTAGTACCTTCATCATATCCTTCATAGTAGACAGCAGTACACCAGTTGAACCTATTTTTTGGGTTGTGCACTTAGATGCCGGGTTCATTTTGTTCCATCATGTCGGTGACGGTGGAATCTTTTTGTAGTGATTTTAACGGAAAATGCTTATGTTGTGAAATAAATTACTTATGCGCATAAAAAAGTATTTGCATATACTTGGTGTGGATTCAAAAATTAAACAAGTTAAGAGTAGATCATTTTAGACCAAAACTATGGTCGCATTAGGATAAAGACATGAGAATGCACAACCCGTTCAAAATGGTTGCTAGGTGATATCGAAAAGTACATTAGGTGCTAAAGTACAACCCTAGCCAATGACATGTTGCTTGCCAACCATAATTATCGACAAACACTCGGTATTTCAAGGAAATATTCCCTAGAAACAATAATATTTGACATTATATATTTTCAATTTATTAATTAATTTTAATTAATTTATGATATTGATAGCTCCATTAGTATAGAGTTTTTCTAGGTGTTTTATATTGGATTTCATTCGGTTTCGATGGTTTTTCACGTGTCATCTAAAAAATATTTTGAAAACAAAGACACCTTATTTTTCATTTGAGTTTCATTTACAATACGCTTTACGAAGGAAGTCAAACCATTTATGTGAGTTTGGAGGAAATCAAGCAACTTCCTAATTGGACGTTTTTCAATCGACATCCCAGGAGAGTTTAACGATCACTTGTATGGCCAAGCGTTGTCGTACGGTCCGTCGTACCATGTGACGTTGCCCTCATCTCTCAAAAAGGCACAACTTTCGTTAAGGAGACATACATAAATTCCATTTAGAGGCGCTGCCATTTACCGCAGAGCAGAGAGAGAAGAGATCCAGAGAAGAAGTACTCACTCGTCGATCTACGCCAAGATCTTCTTCGAGATCCTCTACTCCACCATCAGCCCCTTGCATAGAGAGATATTCATTTTTCCTAAGATTAGGGTTGTAACTATGTTCATATTGAGACTTGAGGGCTGAGATTAGTTATATATTTTCTCTTTATTGTGGCTGGATACGGTAATATTAAGATGAACCCTATTCATATAATCATTATGTCTTTCTGCTATTCTCCACTCATTTTTTCGAAATGGGGGTATACCCCGGCTTCTGCATCATGACGATGCACACGGCCATTTATTAAAAAAAGATCCAAAAAAGTATCCACTCATGTGCTAGTAAACTCCCATATGCGTGGGAGATGGAGGGGAATTGGTGAGATGTGGTGTGCTTATTTATCTTTTCGTTCATATGATAGAGTTATTGTTATTATAGTTTATGATATTAATTATCAATATTATGCATAATGCTTATTGTCTAATGAAGATCCTAGACATCATGACCTATAGACCTATATAGATGAACGACTGTTGTTTAGTGACTCCCTGAACTCCTAGTAAGAGCTGTGATATTAAAGAAAAGTGAAGACAACTCAAAAGCACGAGGAACCATTAATCAGAATTCTTTGATCCGGTCTCACGACCTTAATTGTTGAACTGGCTATTACCCTATTTCTTTCCGATGAGGATCGCGTGCGGCTGATCAGTTGGAGGGCACGAGGAACTGCGGCGCCAATCACCAGCCTTCCTCTTCGGCGCCCACGGCCAATGGGCGGGGAGCTCGCGTGGCATCGATGCTCGTGCTCCCTCTCCCCCACCTATGTCGTCCACCGACTATGAGGAGATGATATTGCTGCTTGCGCGTGACGGGTCTTGCAACGGCGCCATGAAAGTAGTTCCTTGTGACGGTGATGTCTACGGGAGCTTCTATTCTTGTAGACAGTGTTGGGCCTCCAAGAGCAGAGGTTTGTAGAACAGCAGCAAGTTTCCCTTAAGTGGATCACCCAAGGTTTATCGAACTCAGGGAGGAAGAGGTCAAAGATATCCCTCTCATGCAACCCCGCAACCACAAAGTAAGAAGTCTCTTGTGTCCCCAACACACCTAATAGGTGCACTAGTTCGGCGAAGAGATAGTGAAATACAGGTGGTATGAATGAATATGAGCGGTAGTAACGGCACCGAAAAATAGCTTGTCTGGCGTGTAGTTGATGGTGGTAATATGGTAGCAATAATAACGCGAGTAAAACGAGTAAACAAGCAGCGATAGCGATATTTAGGAACAAGGCCTAGGGAATAGACTTTCACTAGTGGACACTCTCAACTTTGATCACATAACGGAATAGATAAATGCATACTCTACACCCTCTTGTTGGATGATGAACACCACTAACGTGTAGGATTACAAGAACCCTCAATGCCGGAGTTAACAAGCTCCACAATATTCAATGTTCATATTTAAATAACCTTAGAGTGCATGACAGATCAACACAACTAAACCAAGTACTAACACAGCATGCACACTCGTCACCTTCACACTATGTAGGAGGAATAGATCACATCAATACCATCATAGCAATAGTTAACTTCATAATCTACAAGAGATCACAATCATAGCCTACGCCAAGTACTAACACGGATGCACACACTCGTCACCATTACACCGTGCGGGAGGAATAAAACTACTTTAATAACATCACTAGAGTAGCACATAGATAAATTGTGACACAAAACACATTGCAATCATAAAGAGATATAAATAAGCACTTCACTACGCCATTCATAACAGTGAATAAGTATTCCGTGAAATATAGCCTAAGAGACCCACACGGTGCACACACTTGTCACCTTTACACACGTGGGACAAGGAGTCTCCGGAGATCACATAAGTAAAACTCACTTGACTAGCATAATGACATCTAGATTACAAGCATCATCATATGAATCTCAATCATGTAAGGCAGCTCATGAGATTATTGTATTGAAGCACATAGGAGAGAGATTAACCACATAGCTACCGGTACGGCCCCGAGCCTCGATGGAGAACTACTCCCTCCTCATGGGAGACAACGAGCGTTGATGAAGATGGCGGTGGTGTCGATGGAGGAGCCTTCCGGGGGCACTTCCCCGCCCCGGCGGCGTGCCGGAACAGAGACTCCTGTCCCCCAGATCTTGGCTTCGCGATGGCGGCGGCTCTGGAAGGTTTCTCGTACCGTGGCTTTTTCCGTCGATGTTTTTAGGTCAGGGACGATTATATAGGCCGAGAGTCGGAGTCGGAGGGGCCACGGGGTGCCCAGATGATAGGGGGCGCGCCCCCCCTTGGGCCGCGCCGCCCTGTGGGGTGGGGCCCCCTGGCACCCCTCTGACTTTTCTCCGGTGCTCTGGAAGCTTCCTGAAATTATAAGATCTCCGGAGTTGATTTCGTCCGATTCCGAAAATATTTCCTTACTAGGATTTCTGAAACCAAAAACAGCGTAGAACAACAGAATCGGCCTTTCGGCATCTCGTCAATAGGTTAGTTCCGAAAAACGCATAAAAATGATATAAAGTGTGAACAAAACATGTTGGTATTGTCATAAAACAAGCATGGAACATCAGAAATTATAGATACGTTGGAGACGTATCGGCATCCCCAAGCTTAGTTCCTACTCGTCCTCGAGTAGGTAAACGATAAAAGATAATTTCGAGGTGACATGCTACCAACATAATCTTAATCATACTATTGTAAAGCATATGAGATGAATGCAGCGATTCAAAACAATGTTAATGCAATGAGTAAACAATTGAATCATATAGCAAAGACTTTTCATGAATAATACTTTCAATACAAGCATCAATAAGACTTGCATAAGAGTTACTCATAAAGCAATAAATTCTTAGTAAAAGCATTGAAGCAACACAAAGGGAGATATAAGTTTCAGCGGTTGCTTTCAACTTCAACATATATATCTCATGGATAATTGTCAATATAAAGCAATATAACAAGTGCAATAAGTAAACATGTAAGAATCAATGCACACAGTTGATACAAATGTTTGCTTCTAAGATAGAAAGAATAGGCAAACTGACTCAACAATAAAGTAAAAGATAGGTCCTTCAAAGAGGAAAAAGCATCGATTGCTATATTTGTGCTAGAGCTTTTATTTGAAAACATGAAACAATTTTGTCAACGGTAGTAATAAAGCCTATGTATCATGTAAACTATATCCTACAAGTTGCAAGCCTCATGCATAGTATACTAATAGTGCCCGCACCTTGTCCTAATTAGCTTGGACTACCGGGATTATCGCAATGCACATGTTTTAACCAAGTGTCACAAAGGGGTACCTCTATGCCGCTCGTACAAAGGTCTAAGGAAAAAGCTCGCATTGGATTTCTCGCTATTGATTATTCTCAACTTAGACATCCATACCGGGACAACATAGACAACAGATAATGGACTCCTCTTTTATGCATAAGCGTGTAGCAACAATTAATTTTCTCATATGAGATTGAGGATATATGTCCAAAACTGAAACTTCCACCATGGATCATGGCTTTAGTTAGCGGCCCAATGCTCTTCTCTAACAATATGCACGCTCTAACCATAAAGTGGTAGATCGCCCTTACTTCAGTACAAGACGAACATGCATAGCAACTCACATGATTTTCAACAAAGAGTAGTTGATGGCGTCCCTGGGAACATGGTTATCGCACAACAAGCAACTTATAAGAAATAAAATGCATAAGTACATATTCAATACCACAATAGTTTTTAAGCTATTTGTCCCATGAGCTATATATTGTAAAGGTAGAGGATAGAAATTTAAAGGTAGCACTTCAAGCAATTTACTTTGGAATGGCGGAGAAATACCATGTAGTAGGTAGGTATGGTGGACACAAATGGCATAGTGGTTGGCTCAAGGATTTTGGATGCATGAGAAGTACTCCCTCTCGATACAAGGCTTAGGCTAGCAAGGTTGTTTGAAGCAAACACAAGCATAAACTAGTACATCAAAACTTACATAAAAGACATATTACAAGCATTATAAGACTATACATTGTCTTCCCTGTTGTTCAAACACCTCACTAGAAAATATCTAGACTCTAGAGAAACCACTCATGCAAACCAAATTTTAACAAGCTCTATGTATTTCTTCACTAATAGGTGCAAAGTATATGATGCAAGAGCTTAAACATGAGCACAACAATTTCCAAGTATCAAGTTATTCAAGACATCATACCAGTTACTACATGTAGCATTTTCCGTTTCCAACCATATAACAATGAACGAAGCAGTTTCAACCTTCGCCATGAACATTAAAAGCTAAGAACACATGTGTTCATATGAACCAGCGGAGCGTGTCTCTCTCCCACACAAGCATTTATTCAAACAAAAACAAAAACAAACAGACGCTCCAAGTAAAGTACATAAGATGTGGCCGAATAAAAATATAGTTTCGGGGAGGAACTCGATAATGTTGTCGATGAAGAAGGGGATGCCTTGGGCATCCCCAAGCTTAGATGCTTGAGTCTTCTTGAAATATGCAGGGGTGAACCACCGGGGCATCCCCAAGCTTAGAGCTTTCACTCTCCTTGATCATAGTATATCATCCTCCTCTCTTGACCCTTGAAAACTTCCTCCACACCAAACTCAAAACAAACTCATTAGAGGGTTAGTGCATAATCAAAAACTCACATGTTCAGAGGTGACACAATCATTCTTAACACTTCCGGACATTGCTCAAAGCTACTGGAAGGTAATGGAACAAAGAAATCCACCCAACACAGCGAAAGAAGCAATGCGAAATAAAAGGCAGAATCTGTCAAAACAGAATAGTCCGTAAAGACGAATTTTAAAAGGGCACGAGACTTGCTCAAATGAAAATGTTCAAATTGAATGAAAGTTGCGTACATATCTGAGGATCACTCACTTAAATTGGCATAATTTTCTGAGTTACCTACAGAGAATTAGGCCCAGATTCGTGACAGCAAGAAATCTGTTTCTGCGCAGTAATCCAAATCTAGTATTGACTTTACTATCAAAGACTTTACTTGGCACAACAATGCAATAAAAATAAGATAAGGAGAGGTTGCTACAGTAGTAACAACTTCCAAGACACAAATATAAAATAGAGGTACTGTAGCAAAATAAACACATGGGTTATCTCCCAAGAAGTTCTTTCTTTATAGCCATTAAGATGGGCTCGAGCAGTTTTAATGATGCACTCGCAAGAAATAGTAGTTGAAGCAAAAGAGAGCATCAAGAGGCAAATTCAAAACACATTTAAGCCTAACATGCTTCCTATGCATAGGAATCTTGTAAATAAACAAGTTCATGAAGAGCAAAGTGACAAGCATAGGAAGATAAAACAAGTGTAGCTTCAAAAATTTCAGCACATAGAGAGGCATTTTAGTAACATGAAAATTTCTACAACCATATTTTCCTCTCTCATAATAACTTTCAGTAGCATCATGAGCAAACTCAACAATATAACTATCACATAAAGCATTCTTATCATGAGTCTCATGCATAAAATTATTACTCTCCACATAGGCATAATCAATTTTATTAGTTGTAGTGGGAGCAAATTCAACAAAGTAGCTATCATTATTATTCTCATCAAGTGTAGGAGGCATAGTATAATCACAACAAAATTTACTCTCCATAGTAGGTGGCACCAAAAGACCACTATCATTATAATCATCATAAATAGGAGGCAAAGTATCATCAAAGAAAATTTTCTCCTCAATGCTTGGGGGACTAAAAAGATCATGAAAACCAGCTTCCCCAAGCTTAGAACTTTCTATATCATTATCAACAATGGTGTTCAAAGCGTTCATACTAATATTACTACCAGCATGCAAATAAGATTTCATAGGTTTTTTAATTTTCGCATCAAACAATCCATGTTTTAAATCAGGAAATAGAATAAGAAGCTCATTTTTGTCCATTATGCCAAACTAGTGTAAACAAGAAACAAAAAGATGCAATTGCAGGATCTAAAGGAAATAGCTTCGAGTACTTACAACGGTGAAAATAGCTTAGTAGCCAAGATCCGGAGTGTGAGTACCTTTTACCTTTCCTCCCGGCAACGGCGCCAGAAAATAGCTTGATGTCTACGGGAGCTTCTATTCTTGTAGACAGTGTTGGGCCTCCAAGAGCAGAGGTTTGTAGAACAGCGGCAAGTTTCCCTTAAGTGGATCACCCAAGGTTTATCGAACTCGGGGAGGAAGAGGTCAAAGATATCCCTCTCATGCAACCCTGCAACCACAAAGCAAGAAGTCTCTTGTGTCCCCAACACACCTAATAGGTGCACTAGTTCGGCGAAGAGATAGTGAAATACGGGTGGTATGAATGAATATGAGCGAGTAGTAACGGCACCGGAAAATAGCTTGCTCGGCGTGTAGTTGATGGTGCTAATATGGTAGCAGTAATAACGCGATAGAAACGAAGAAACAAGCGGCGATAGCGATATTTAGGAACAAGGCCTAGGGAATAGACTTTCACTAGTGGACACTCTCAACTTTGATCACATAACGGAATAGATAAATGCATACTCTACACCCTCTTGTTGGATGATGAACACCACTAAGCGTGTAGGATTACAAGAACCCTCAATGCCGGAGTTAACAAGCTCCACAATATTCAATGTTCATATTTAAATAACCTTAGAGTGCATTACGGATCAACACAACTAAACCAAGTACTAACACGACATGCACACTTGTCACCTTCACACTATGTAGGAGGAATAGATCACATCAATACCATCATAGCAATAGTTAACTTCATAATCTACAAGAGATCACAATCATAGCCTACGCCAAGTACTAACACGGATGCACACACTGTCACCATTACACCGTGCGGGAGGAATAAAACTACTTTAATAACATCACTAGAGTAGCACATAGATAAATTGTGACACAAAACACATTGCAATCATAAAGAGATATAAATAAGCACTTCACTACGCCATTCATAACGAGTGAATAAGTATTCGTGAAATATAGCCTAAGAGACCCACACGGTGCACACACTTGTCACCTTTACACACGTGGGACAAGGAGTCTCCGGAGATCACATAAGTAAAACTCACTTGACTAGCATAATGACATCTAGATTACAAGCATCATCATATGAATCTCAATCATGTAAGGCAGCTCATGAGATTATTGTATTGAAGCACATAGGAGAGAGATTAACCACATAGCTACCGGTACAGCCCCGAGCCTCGATGGAGAACTACTCCCTCCTCATGGGAGACAGCAGCGTTGATGAAGATGGCGGTGGTGTCGATGGAGGAGCCTTCCGGGGGCACTTCCCCGCCCGGCGGCGTGCGCGAACAGAGACTCCTGTCCCCCAGATCTTGGCTTCGCGATGGCGGCGGCTCTGGAAGGTTTCTCGTACCGTGGCTTTTTCCGTCGATGTTTTTAGGTCAGGGACGATTATATAGGCCGAGAGTCGGAGTCGGAGGGGCCACGGGGTGCCCAGATGATAGGGGGGCGCGCCCCCCCCTTGGGCCGCGCCGCCCTGTGGGGTGGGGCCCCCCTGGCACCCCTCTGACTTTTCTCCGGTGCTCTGGAAGCTTCCTGAAATTATAAGATCTCCGGAGTTGATTTCGTCCGATTCCGAAAATATTTCCTTACTAGGATTTCTGAAACCAAAAACAGCGAGAAAACAGACAATCGGCCTTTCGGCATCTCGTCAATAGGTTAGTTCCGAAAAACGCATAAAAATGATATAAAGTGTGAACAAAACATGTTGGTATTGTCATAAAACAAGCATGGAACATCAGAAATTATAGATACGTTGGAGACGTATCAGACGGTAAAGCACACGTCCGTTGGGAACCCCAAGAGGAAGGTATGATGCGTATAGCAGCGAGTTTTCCCTCAGTAAGAAACCAAGGTTATCGAACCAGTAAGAGATGAAGGCCACGTGAAGGTTGTTGGTGAAGGAGTGTAGTGCCGCGCAACACCAGGGATTCCGGCGCCAACGTGGAACCTGCACAACACAATCAAGATACTTTGCCCCATCTTAACAGGTTGTCAATCTCACCGGCTTGCTGAAAACAAAGGATTAAACGTATGGTGTGGAGAATGATGTTTGCTTGCAAAGAACAACAGAGAACAATGATTACAGTAGGTTGTATTTCAGATGTAAAAGAATGGACCGGGGTCCACAGTTCACTAGTGGTGTCTCTCCAATAAGATAAATAACATGTTGGGTGAACAAATTACAGTTGGACAATTGACAAATAGAGAGGGCATAACAATGCACATACATATCACGATGACTACTATGTGATTTACTTAGGGCATTACGACAAAGAACATAGACCGCTATCCAGCATGCATCTATGCCTAGAAAGTCCACCTTCGGTTAGCATCCGCACCCCTTCCGTATTAGGTTGCAAACAACAGACAATTGCATTAAGTACTATGCGTAATGTAAACAATACAAATATCATTAGATAAAGAATTGATGTTTTATCCCTAATGGCAACAGCACATCCGCAACCTTAGAACTTTCTGTCACTATCCCAGATTCAATGGAGGCATGAACCCACTATCTAGCATAAATACCCCCTCTTGGAGTTACAAGTATCAACTTGGCCAGAGCCTCTACTAGCAACGGAGAGCATGCAAGATCATAAACAACACATATATGATAGATCGATAATCAACTTGACATAGTATTCCATATTCATCGGATCCCAACAAACACAACATGTAGCATTACAATAAGATGATCTTGATCATGATAGGCAGCTCACAAGATCTAAACATGATGGCATAATAGGAGAAGACAACCATCTAGCTACTGCTATGGACCCATAGTCCAAGGATGAACTACTCACGCATCAGTCCGGAGGCGGGCATGGTGATGTAGAGCCCTCCGGTGATGATTCCCCTCTTCGGCAGGGTGCCGGAGGTGATCTTCAGAACCCCCCGAGATGGGGTTGACGGCGGCGGCGTCTCTGGAACTTTTCTCGTATCGTGATTCTCGGTACTAGGGTTTTCCGATACGAAGGAATATATAGGCGAAGAGGCAGCGTCGGGGGAGCCAGGGGGTGGCCTCCCCACACCTAGGCGCGCTAGGGGGTAGGGCCGCGCCGGCCTATGGGGTGGCCCCCCTGCTGGCCGCCTCCGACTCTTCTTCGATGTTATGTAATCCTCCGTGGAAAATAGGGCCGTGCGCTTTTGTTTCGTCCAATTCCGAGAATATTTTCTGTGTAGGATTTCTGAAACCAAAAACAACAGAAAACAGGAACTGGCGCTTCGACATCTTGTTAATAGGTTAGTACCGGAAAATGCATAAAAATGATATAAAGTATGAATAAAACATGTAGGTATTGTCATAAAGCTAGCATGGAACATAAGAAATTATAGATACGTTGGAGACGTATCAAGCATCCCCAAGCTTAGTTCCTACTCGCCCTCAAGTAGGTAAACGATAAAAATAATAATTTCTGAAGTGACATGCTACCAACATGATCTTCATCAATACTATTGTAAAGCATATGAGATGAATGAAGTGACTCAAAGCAATGGTCTATAGTTTACTAACAAATAGATAATGACTAAACAACTGAATCATATAGCAAAGGCTTTTCATGAATAGTACTTTCAAGACAAGCATCAAAAAGTCTTGCATAAGAGTTAACTCATAAAGCAATAGATTCTTAATAGAAGATTTTGAAGCAACACTGATGGCGTGTAACTCACACGTTCGTTGGGAACCCCAAGAGGAAGGTATGATGCGCACAGCAGCAAGTTTTCCCTCAGAAAGAAACCAAGGTTTATCGAACCTGGAGGAGCCAAGAAGCACGTTGAAGGTTGATGGCGGCGGGATGTAGTGCGGCGCAACACCAGAGATTCCGGCGCCAACGTGGAACCCGCACAACACAACCAAAGTACTTTGCCCCAACGAAACAAAGTGAGGTTGTCAATCTCACCGGCTTGCTGTAACAAAGGATTAACCGTATTGTGTGGAAGATGATTGTTTGCGAGAGAAAACGAGTAAAGAACAAGTATTGCAGCAGATTTGTATTTCAGTATAAAAGAATGGACCGGGGTCCACAGTTCACTAGAGGTGTCTCTCCCATAAGATAAAAGCATGTTGGGTGAACAAATTACAGATCGGGCAATTGACAAATAGAGAGAGCATAACAATGCACATACATGTCATGATAAGTATAGTGAGATTTAATTGGGCATTACGACAAAGTACATAGACCGCCATCCAACTGCATCTATGCCTAAAAAGTCCACCTTCGAGGTTATCGTCCGAACCCCTTCCAGATATTAAGTTGCAAAGCAACGGACAATTGCATTAAGTATGGTGCGTAATGTAATCAATAACTACATCCTCGGACATAGCATCAATGTTTTATCCCTAGTGGCAACAGACACAGCACAACCTTAGAACTTTCGTCACATCGTCCCAGGTGTCAATGCGAGGCATGAACCCACTATCGAGCATAAATACTCCCTCTTGGAGTTACTAGCATCAACTTGGCCGAGCCTCTACTAATAACGGAGAGCATGCAAGATCATAAACAACACATATGCAATAACTTGATAATTAACATAACATGGTATTCTCTATCCATCGGATCCCGACAAACACAACATAGAGTATTACGGATAGATGATCTTGATCATGTTAGGCAGCTCACAAGATCCAACAATGAAGCACAATGAGGAGAAGACAACCATCTAGCTACGCTATGGACCCATAGTCCAGGGGTGAACTACTCACTCATCACTCCGGAGGCGACCATGGCGGTGTAGAGTCCTCCGGGAGATGAATCCCCTCTCCGAGCGAGGGTGCCGGAGGAGATCTCCGTAATCCCCGAGATGGGATTGGCGGCGGCGGCGTCTCGGTAAGGTTTTCCGTATCGTGGTTTTTCGCCTCGGGGTTTCGCGACGGAGGCTTTAAGTAGGCGGAAGGGCAACGTGGGGGCCACACGGGGGCCCCACACCACAGGTCGGCGCGGCCAAGGGCTGGGCCGCGCCGCCCTATGGTGGCAGCCCCTCGTGGCCCCACTTCGTATCCCTTTCGGTCTTCCGGAAGGTTCGTGGCAAAATAGGCCCACGGGACTTGATTTCGTCCAATTCCGAGAATATTTCGTTACTAGGATTTCGAAACCAAAAACAACAGAAAACAGGAACCGGCACTTCGGCATCTTGTTAATAGGTTAGTTCCGAGAAAATGCACGAATATGACATAAAGTGTGCATAAAACATGTAGGTATCATCAATAATATGGCATGGAACATAAGAAATTATCGATACGTCGGAGACGTATCAAGCATCCCCAAGCTTAGTTCCGCTCGTCCCGAGCAGGTGAAACGATAACAAAGATAATTTCTGAAGTGACATGCCATCATAACCTTGATCATACTATTTGTAAACATATGTAGTGGATGCAGCGATCAAAACAATGGTAATGACATGAGTAAACAAGTGAATCATAAAGCAAAGACTTTTCATGAATAGTACTTCAAGACAAGCATCAATAAGTCTTGCATAAGAGTTAACTCATAAAGCAATAAATCAAAGTAAAGGTATTGAAGCAACACAAAGGAAGATTAAGTTTCAGCGGTTGCTTTCAACTTGTAACATGTATATCTCATGGATAATTGTCAACATAGAGTAATATAACAAGTGCAATATGCAAGTATGTAGGAATCAATGCACAGTTCACACAAGTGTTTGCTTCTTGAGGTGGAGAGAGATAGGTGAACTGACTCAACATAAAAGTAAAAAGAATGGTCCTTCAAAGAGGAAAGCATCGATTGCTATATTTGTGCTAGAGCTTTTATTTTGAAAACATGAAACAATTTTGTCAACGGTAGTAATAAAGCATATGAGTTATGTAAATTATATCTTACAAGTTGCAAGTCTCATGCATAGTATACTAATAGTGCCCGCACCTTGTCCTAATTAGCTTGGACTACCGGATCTTTGCAATGCACATGTTTTAACCAAGTGTCACAATGGGGTACCTCCATGTCGCCTGTACAAAGGTCTAAGGAGAAAGCTCGCATTTTGGATTTCTCGCTTTTGATTATTCTCAACTTAGACATCCATACCGGGACAACATGGACAACAGATAATGGACTCCTCTTTAATGCATAAGCATGTGGCAACAATTATTATTCTCATATGAGATTGAGGATGTGTGTCCAAAGCTGAAACTTCCACCATGAATCATGGCTTTAGTTAGCGGCCCAATGTTCTTCTCTAACAATATGCATGCTCCAACCATTAAGGTGGTAGATCTCTCTTACTTCGGACAAGACGGACATGCATAGCAACTCACATGATATTCAACAAAGAATAGTTGATGGCGTCCCCGGAAAACATGGTTATCGCACAACAAGCAACTTAATAAGAGATAAAGTGCATAAGTACATATTCAATACCACAATAGTTTTTAAGCTATTTGTCCCATGAGCTATATATTGCAAAGGTGAATGATGGAATTTTAAAGGTAGCACTCAAGCAATTTACTTTGGAATGGCGGATAAATACCATGTAGTAGGTAGGTATGGTGGACACAAATGGCATAGTGGTTGGCTCAAGGATTTTGGATGCATGAGAAGTATTCCCTCTCGATACAAGGTTTAGGCTAGCAAGGTTATTTGAAACAAACACAAGGATGAACGGTACAGCAAAACTCACATAAAAGACATATTGTAAACATTATAAGACTCTACACCGTCTTCCTTGTTGTTCAAAACTCAATACTAGATATTATCTAGACTCTAGAGAAACTAAATATGCAAACCAAATTAGCAAGCTCTAAGTGTTTCTTCATTAATGGGTGCAAAGTATATGATGCAAGAGCTTAAACATTAGCACAACAATTGCCAAGTATCAAATTATCCAAGACATTTTAGAATTACTACATGTAGCATTTTCCAATTCCAACCATATAACAATTTAACGAAGAAGAAACTTCGCCATGAATACTATGAGTAGAGCGTAAGGACATACTTGTCCATATGCTACAGCGGAGCGTGTCTCTCTCCCACAAAGTGAATGCTAAGATCCATTTTATTCAAACAAAACAAAAAACAAAAACAAACAGACGCTCCAAGCAAAGTCCATAAGATGTGACAGAATAAAAATATAGTTTCAGGGGAGGAACCCGATAATGTTGTCGATGAAGAAGGGGATGCCTTGGGCATCCCCAAGCTTAGACGCTTAAGTCTTCTTAGAATATGCAGGGGTGAACCACCGGGGCATCCCCAAGCTTAGAGCTTTCACTCTCCTTGATCATATTGTATCATACTCCTCTCTTGATCCTTGAAAACTTCCTCCACACCAAACTTGAAACAACTCATTAGAGGGTTAGTGCATAATAAAAATTAACATGTTCAGAGGTGACACAATCATTCTTAACACTTCTGGACATTGCATAAAGCTACTGGACATTAATGGATCAAAGAAATTCATCCAACATAGCAAAAGAGGCAATGCGAAATAAAAGGCAGAATCTGTCAAAACAGAACAGTCCGTAAAGATGGATTTTATTAGGCCACCAGACTTGCTCAAATGAAAATGCCCAAATTGAATGAAAGTTGCGTACATATCTGAGGATCATGCACGTAAATTGGCTTAATTTTCTGAGCTACCTACAGGGAGGTAGACCCAGATTCGTGACAGCAAAGAAATCTGGAACTGCGCAGTAATCCAAATCTAGTACTTACTTTACTATCAAAGACTTTACTTGGCACAACAAAACATAAAACTAAGATAAGGAGAGGTTGCTACAGTAGTAAACAACTTCCAAGACTCAAATATAAAACAAAAATACTGTAGTAAAAACATGGGTTGTCTCCCATAAGCGCTTTTCTTTAACGCCTTTCAGCTAGGCGCAGAAAGTGTATATCAAGTAACATCAAGAGATGAAGCATCAACATCATAATTTGTTCTAATAATAGAATCATAAGGTAACTTCATTCTCTTTCTAGGGAAGTGTTCCATACCTTTCTTGAGAGGAAATTGATATTTAATATTACCTTCCTTCATATCAATAGTAGCACCAACGGTTCGAAGAAAAGGTCTTCCCAATATAATGGGGCAAGATGCATTGCATTCAATATCCAAGACAACAAAATCAACGGGGACAAGGTTATTGTTAACCATAATATGAACATTATCAACTCTCCCCAAAGGTTTCTTTTTAGCATTATCGGCGAGATTAACATCCGGATAACAGTTTTTCAATGGTGGCAAGTCAAGCATATCATAGACTTTCTTAGGCATAACAGAAATACTTGCACCAAGATCACATAAAGCATTACAATCAAAATCTTTGACTCTCATTTTAATGATGGGCTCCCAACCATCCTCTAGCTTTCTAGGAATAGAAGTTTCAAGTTTTAGTTTCTCTTCTCTAGCTTTTATGAGAGCATTTGTAATATGTTTTGTGAAAGCCAAGTTTACAGCGCTAGCATTAGGACTCTTAGCAAGTTTTTGTAAGAACTTTATAACTTCAGAGATGTGGCAATCATCAAAATCTAAATCATTACAATCTAAAGCAATGGGATTATCATCCCCAAGGTTGAAAAAAATTTCAGCGAGCTTTATCACAAGCGGTTTCGAATGAGCTTTAGCGGTTTGAGTAATTTTGCGCGCTTTGCACTAGGAGTAGAAGCATTGCCAACACCAATTATTTTACCATTAATAGTAGGAGGTGCAGCAACATGTGAATCATTAGCATTGCTAGTGGTGGTAATAGTCCAAACTTTAGCTACATTTTTCTCTTTAGCTAGTTTTTCATTTTCTTCTCTATCCCACCTAGCACGCAGATTCAGCCATTAATCTTATATTCTCATTAATTCTAACTTGGATGGCATTTGCTGTAGTAACAATTTTATTTTCAATATCCCTATTAGGCATAACTTTCGATTTCAAAAGATCAACATCGGAGGCAAGACTATCAACCTTAGAAGCAAGAATATCAATTTTATTGAGCTTTTCCTCAACAGATTTGTTAAAGGCGGTTTGTGTACTAATAAATTCTTTAAGCATAGCTTCAAGTCCAGGGGTGTATTCCTATTATTGTTGTAAGAATTCCCATAAGAATTAGCATAACCGTTACCATTATTATAAGGATATGGCCTATAGTTATTACTAGAATTGTTCCGATAAGCATTGTTGTTGAAATTATTATTTTTAATGAAGTTTACATCAACATGTTCTTCTTGGGCAACCAATGAAGGTAATGGAACATTATTAGGATCAACATTAGTCCTATCATTCACAAGCATAGACATAATAGCATCAACCTTATCATTCAAGGAAGAGGATTCTTCAACAGAATTTACCTTCTTACCTTGTGGAGCTCTTTCCGTGTGCCATTCAGAGTAATTAACCATCATATTATCAAGGAGCTTTGTTGCTTCATCAAGAGTGATGGACATAAAGGTACATCCAGCAGCTGAATCCAATAAATTCCGCGAAGAAAAATTTAGTCCTGCATAGAAGGTTTGGATGATCATCCAAGTAGTCAGTCCATGGGTTGGGCAATTTTTAACCAAAGATTTCATTCTTTCCCAAGCTTGAGCAACATGTTCATTATCCAATTGTTTAAAATTCATTATGCTACTCCTCAAAGATATAATTTTAGCGGGGGGATAATATCTACCAATAAAAGCATCCTTGCATTTAGTCCATGAATCAATACTATTCTTAGGCGAGAGATAGCAACCAATCTTTAGCTCTTCCTCTTAATGAGAAAGGAAACAATTTTAATTTTATAATGTCACCATCTACATCTTTATACTTTTGCATTTCACACAATTCAACAAAATTATTGAGATGGGCAGCAGCATCATCGGAACTAACACCGGAAAATTGCTCTCTCATGACAAGATTCGAGTAAAGCAAGTTTAATTTCAAAGAATTCTGCTGTAGTAGCAGGTGGAGCAATAGGTGTGCATAAGAAATCATTATTATTTGTGCTAGTGAAGTCACACAACTTAGTATTTTCAGGGGTGGCCATTTTAGCAGTAGTAAATAAAACAAACTAGATAAAGTAAATGCAAGTAAACTAATTTTTTTGTGTTTTCGATATAGAGTGCAAGACAGTAAATAAAGTAAAACTAGCAACTAATTTTTTTGTGTTTTGATATAATGCAGCAAACAAAGTAGTAAATAAAATAAAGCAAGACAAAAACAAAGTAAAGAGATTGGGAAGTGGAGACTCCCCTTGCAGCGTGTCTTGATCTCCCCGGCAACGGCGCCAGAAAAGGAGCTTGATGGCGTGTAACTCACACGTTCGTTGGGAACCCCAAGAGGAAGGTATGATGCGCAGAGAAGCAAGTTTTCCCTCAGAAAGAAACCAAGGTTTATCGAACCAGGAGGAGCCAAGAAGCACGTTGAAGGTTGATGGCGGCGGGATGTAGTGCGGCGCAACACCAGAGATTCCGGCGCCAACGTGGAACCTGCACAACACAACCAAAGTACTTTGCCCCAACGAAACGAGTGAGGTTGTCAATCTCACCGGCTTGCTGTAACAAAGGATTAACCGTATTGTGTGGAAGATGATTGTTTGCGAGAGAAAACGATGAAGAACAAGTATTGCAGCAGATTTGTATTTCGGTATAAAAGAATGGACCGGGGTCCACGAGTTCACTAGAGGTGTCTCTCCCATAAGATAAAAGCATGTTGGGTGAACAAATTACAGTCGGGCAATTGACAAATAGAGAGGCATAACAATGCACATACATGTCATGATAAGTATAGTGAGATTTAATTGGGCATTACGACAAAGTACATAGACCGCCATCCAACTGCATCTATGCCTAAAAAGTCCACCTTCAGGTTATCGTCCGAACCCCTTCCAGTATTAAGTTGCAAAGCAACAGTACAATTGCATTAAGTATGGTGCGTAATGTAATCAATAACTACATCCTCGGACATAGCATCAATGTTTTATCCCTAGTGGCAACAGACACAGCACAACCTTAGAACTTTCTCATCACTTGTCCCGAGTGTCAATGCGGGCATGAACCCACTATCGAGCATAAATACTCCCTCTTGGAGTTACTAGCATCAACTTGGCCAGAGCCTCTACTAATAACGGAGAGCATGCAAGATCATAAACAACACATATGCAATAACTTGATAATTAACATAACATGATATTCTCTATCCATCGGATCCCGACAAACACAACATAGAGTATTACGAGATAGATGATCTTGATCATGTTAGGCAGCTCACAAGATCCAACAATGAAGCACAATGAGGAGAAGACAACCATCTAGCTACTGCTATGGACCCATAGTCCAGGGGTGAACTACTCACTCATCACTCCGGAGGCGACCATGGCGGTGTAGAGTCCTCCGGGAGATGAATCCCCTCTCCGGCGAGGTGCCGGAGGAGATCTCCGAAATCCCCGAGATGGGATTGGCGGCGGCGGCGTCTCGATGAGGTTTTCCGTATCGTGGTTTTTCGCCTCAGGGGTTTCGCGACGGAGGCTTTAAGTAGGCGGAAGGGCAACGTGGGGGGCCACACGAGGGCCCCACACCACAGGTCGGCGCGGCCAAGGGCTGGGCCGCGCCGCCCTATGGTGGCAGCCCCTCGTGGCCCCACTTCGTATCCCTTTCGGTCTTCTGGAAGGTTCGTGGCAAAATAGGCCCATGGGACTTGATTTCGTCCAATTCCGAGAATATTTCGTTACTAGGATTTCTGAAACCAAAAACAGCAGAAAACGAGAAGCGGCACTTCGGCATCTTGTTAATAGGTTAGTTCCAGAAAATGCACGAATATGACATAAAGTGTGCATAAAACATGTAGGTATCATCAATAATATGGCATGGAACATAAGAAATTATCGATACGTCGGAGACGTATCAAACACAAAGGAAGATTTAAGTTTCAGCAATTGCTTTCAACTTTCAACATGTATATCTCATGGATAATTGTCAACACAAAGTAATATGATGAGTGCAAATAAGAAAGTATGTAAGAATCAATGCACACAGTTGACACAAGTGTTTGCTTCTAAGATAGAAGGAAGTAGGTAAACCGACTCAACATAAAGTAAAAGAAAGGCCCTTCGCAGAGGGAAGCAGGGATTAAATCATGTGCTAGAGCTTTTCAAGTTTTCAAATCATATAGAGAGCATAAAAGTAAAGTTTTGAGAGGTGTTTGTGAAGGAGATATGCCCTAGAGACAATAATAAAGTGGTTATTATTTATATCTCTATGTTTAT
>NC_061509.1:250730174-250755147 GCF_022539505.1 Lolium rigidum | reverse complement strand
ATAGCGTCAATGTTTTATCCCTAGTGGCAACAAAGACAACACAACCTTAGGGGTTTCTGTCACTCCCCAGTGTCAATGCAGCATGAACCCACTATCGAGCATAAGTACTCCCTCTTGGAGTTAAAAGTAAAAACTTGGCCAGAGCCTCTACTAGAAACGGAGAGCATGCAAGATCATAAACAACACATGTATAATAACTTGATAATTAACATGACATGGTATTCTCTATCCATCGGATCCCGACAAACACAACATAGAGTATTACGTGATAGATGATCTTGATCATGTTAGGCAGCTCACAAGATCCAACAATGAAGCACAATGAGGAGAAGACAACCATCTAGCTACTGCTATGGACCCATAGTCCAGGGTGAACTACTCACTCATCACTCCGGAGGCGACCATGGCGGTGTAGAGTCCTCCGGGAGATGAATCCCTCTCCAGGCAGGGTGCCGGAGGAGATCTCCGTAATCCCCCGAGATGGGATCGGCGGCGACGGCGTCTCGGTAAGGTTTTCCGTATCGTGGTTTTTCGCATCGGGGGTTTCGCGACGGAGGCTTTAAGTAGGCGGAAGGGCAGGTCAAGGGGCGTCACGAGGGGCCCACGCTATAGGTCGGCGCGGCCGTGGCTTGGGCCGCGCCGCCCTATAGCCTGGCCACCTCGTGGCCCCACTTCGTGTGTTCTTCGGTCTTCCGGAAGCTCCGTGGAAAAATAGGGCCCCGGGTCTTCGTTTCGTCCAATTCCGAGAATATTTCGTTACTAGGATTTCGAAACCAAAAACAGCAGAAACAGAACTGGCACTTCGGCATCTTGTTAATAGGTTAGTTCCGTGAAAATGCACGAATATGACATAAAGTGTGCATAAAACATGTAGGTATCATCAATAATATGGCATAGAACATAAGAAATTATCGATACCTCGGAGACGTATCAAGCATCCCCAAGCTTAGTTCTGCTCGTCCCGAGCAGGTAAAACGATAACAAAGATAATTTCTGAAGTGATATGCCATCATAACCTTGATCATACTATTTGTAAACATATGTAGTGGATGCAGCGATCAAAACAATGGTGATGACATGAATAAACAAGTGAATCATAAAGCAAAGACTTTTCATGAATAGTACTTCAAGACAAGTATTAATAAGTCTTGCATAAGAGTTAACTCATAAAGCAATAAATCAAAGTAAAGGCATTGAAGCAACACAAAGGAAGATTAAGTTTCAGCGGTTGCTTTCAACTTGTAACATGTATATCTCATGGATAATTGTCAACATAGAGTAATATAACAAGTACAATATGCAAGTATGTAGGAATCAATGCACAGTTCACACAAGTGTTTGCTTCTTGAGGTGGAGAGAAATAGGTGAACCGACTCAACATAAAAGTAAAGAGAATGGTCCTTCAAAGAGGAAAGCATCGATTGCTATATTTGTGCTAGAGCTTTTATTTTGAAAACATGAAACAATTTTGTCAACGGTAGTAATAAAGCATATGAGTTATGTACATTATATCTTACAAGTTGCAAGTCTCATGCATAGTATACTAATAGTGCCCGCACCTTGTCCTAATTAACTTGGACTACCGGATCTTTGCAATGCACATGTTTTGACCAAGTGTCACAATGGGGTACCTCCATGTCGCTCGTACAAAGGTCTAAGGAGAAAGCTCGCATTTTGGATTTCTCGCTTTTGATTATTCTCAACTTAGACATCCATACCGGGACAACATGGACAACAGATAATGGACTCCTCTTTAATGCATAAGCATGTGGCAACAATTATTATTCTCATATGAGATTGAGGATATGTGTCCAACCTGAAACTTCCACCATGAATCATGGCTTTAGTTAGCGGCCCAAAGTTCTTCTCTAACAATATGCATGCTCCAACCATGAAGGTGGTAGATCTCTCTTGCTTCAGACAAGACGGACATGCATAGCAACTCACATGATATCCAACAAAGAATAGTTGATGGCGTCCCCGAAACATGGTTATCGCACAACAAGCAACTTAATAAGAGATAAAGTGCATAAGTACATATTCAATACCACAATAGTTTTTAAGCTATTTGTCCCATGAGCTATATATTGCAAAGGTGAATGATGGAATTTTAAAGGTAGCACTCAAGCAATTTACTTTGGAATGGCGGATAAATACCATGTAGTAGGTAGGTATGGTGGACACAAATGGCATAGTGGTTGGATCAAGGATTTTGGATGCATGAGAAGTATTCCCTCTCGATACAAGGTTTAGGCTAGCAAGGTTATTTGAAACAAACACAAGGATGAACGGTACAGCAAAACTCACATAAAAGACATATGGTAAACATTATAAGACTCCATACCGTCTTCCTTGTTGTTCAAAACTCAATACTAGATGTTATCTAGACTCTAGAGAAACCAAATATGCAAACCAAATTAGCAAGCTCTAGGTATTTCTTCATTAATGGGTGCAAAGCATATGATGCAAGAGCTTAAACATGAGCACAACAATTGCCAAGTATCAAATTATCCAAGACATTTTAGAGTTACTACATGTATCATTTTCCAATTCCAACCATATAACAATTTAACGAAGAAGAGCTTCGCCATGAATACTATGAGTAGAGCCTAAGGACATATTTGTCCATATGCAACAGCGGAGCGTGTCTCTCTCCCATAAAGTGAATGCTAGGATCTATTTTATTCAAACAAAACAAAAAAACAAAAACAAACCGACGCTCCAAGCAAAATGCATAAGATGTGGCCGAATAAAAATAAAGTTTCAGGGGAGGAACCTGATAATGTTGTTGATGAAGAAGGGGATGCCTTGGGCATCCCCAAGCTTAGACGCTTGAGTCTTCTTAATATATGCAGGGGTGAACCACCGGGGCATCCCCAAGCTTAGAGCTTTCACTCTCCTTGATCATATTGCATCATACTCCTCTCTTGATCCTTGAAAACTTCCTCCACACCAAACTCGAAACAACTCATTAGAGGGTTAGTGCATAATAAAAATTCACATGTTCAGAGGTGACACAATCATTCTTAACACTTCTGGACATTGCATAAAGCTACTGGACATTAGTGGATCAAAGAAATTCATCCAACATAGCAAAAGAGGCAATGCGAAATAAAAGGCAGAATCTGTCAAAACAGAACAGTCCGTAAATATGGATTTTATTAGGCCACCAGACTTGCTCAAACGAAAATGCTCAAATTGAATGAAAGTTGCGTACATATCTGAGGATCATGCTCGTAAATTGGCGTAATTTTCTGAGCTACCTACAGGGAGATAGACCCAGATTCGTGACAGCAAAGAAATCTGGAACTGCGCAGTAATCCAAATCTAGTACTTACTTTTCTATCAAAGACTTTACTTGGCACAACAAAACATAAAACTAAGATAAGGAGAGGTTGCTACAGTAGTAAACAACTTCCAAGACACAAATATAAAACAAAAATACTGTAGTAAAAACATGGGTTATCTCCCAAGAAGTTCTTTCTTTATAGCCATTAAGATGGGCTCAGCAGTTTTAATGATGCACTCGCAAGAAATAGTATTTGAAGCAAAAGAGAGCATCAAGAGGCAAATTGAAAACAAATTTAAGCCTAACATGCTTCCTATGAAAAGGAATCTTGTACACAAATGAATTCATGAAGAACAAAGTGACAAGCATAAGAGGATAAAACAAATGTAGCTTCAAAAATTTCAGCATGTAGAGAGGCATTTTAGTAACATGAAAATTTCTACAACCATATTTTCCTCTCTCATAATAACTTTCAGTAGCATCATGAGCAAACTCAACAATGTAACTATCACATAAAGCATTCTTATCATGAGTCTCATGCATAAAATTATTACTCTCCACGTAAGCATAATCAATTTTATTAGTTGTAGTGGGAGCAAATTCAACATAGTGGCTATCATCATATATAGGAGGCATATTGTAATCATAAAAGAAAATTTTCTCCTCAATGCTTGGGGGACTAAAAATATCATGCTCATCAGAGCCAGCTTCCCCAAGCTTAGAATTTTCCATAGCATTAGCAACAATGGTGTTCAAAGCATCCATAGTAATAACATTCCCATTAGCATGCATATAAAGTTCCATGGGTTTTTTAATTCTCTCTTCAAACACATCATGTCCTAATTCAAGATAAAGTTCATAAAGATCTCTCATATTTTTGTTGTTTTCCATTATGCTTAACTAGTGAAATAAAAACATGCATGATATTAAGTAAAGTAAAACAAGTAACTAATTTTTTTGTGTTTTTGATATAGCAAACAAGATAGCAAATAAAGTAAAACTAGCAACTAATTTTTTTTGTGTTTTGATATAATGCAGCAAACAAAGTAGTAAATAAAATAAAGCAAGACAAAAACAAAGTAAAGAGATTGAGAAGTGGAGACTCCCCTTGCAGCGTGTCTTGATCTCCCCGCAACGGCGCAGAAAAAGAGCTGTTGACGTGGGAGTTGAAAATCTTTGTGGTGTAACTTTTCTTCGTTCCCCGACAACGGCGCCAGAAAAAGAGCTTGATGGCGTGTATTTCACACGTTCGTTGGGCAACCCCAAGAGGAAGGTATGATGCGCACAGCAGCAAGTTTTCCCTCGTAAAGAAACCAAGGTTTATCGAACCAGGAGGAGCCAAGAAGCACGTTGAAGGTTGATGGCGGCGGGATGTAGTGCGGCGCAACACCGGAGATTCCGGCGCCAACGTGGAACCTGCACAACACAACCAAAGTACTTTGCCCCAACGAAACAGTGAGGTTGTCAATCTCACCGGCTTGCTGTAACAAAGGATTAACCGTATTGTGTGGAAGATGATTGTTTGCGAGAGAAAATAGTAAAAACAAGTATTGCAGCAGATTTGTATTTCAGTATTAAAGAATGGACCGGGGTCCACAGCTCACTAGAGGTGTCTCTCCCATAAGATAAAAGCATGTTGGGTGAACAAATTACAGTCGGGCAATTGACAAATAGAGAGGGCATAACAATGCACATACATGACATGATAAGTATAGTGAGATTTAATTGGGCATTACGACAAAGTACATAGACCGCCATCCAACTGCATCTATGCCTAAAAAGTCCACCTTCAGGTTATCGTCCGAACCCCCTCCAGTATTAAGTTGCAAACAACAGACAATTGCATTAAGTATGGTGCGTAATGTAATCAACAACTACATCCTCGGACATAGCGTCAATGTTTTATCCCTAGTGGCAACAGCACAACACAACCTTAGGGGTTTCTGTCACTCCCAGGTGTCAATGTAGGCATGAACCCACTATCGAGCATAAGTACTCCCTCTTGGAGTTAAAAGTAAAAACTTGGCCAGAGCCTCTACTAGAAACGGAGAGCATGCAAGATCATAAACAACACATGTATAATAACTTGATAATTAACATGACATGGTATTCTCTATCCATCGGATCCCGACAAACACAACATAGAGTATTACGGATAGATGATCTTGATCATGTTAGGCAGCTCACAAGATCCAACAATGAAGCACAATGAGGAGAAGACAACCATCTAGCTACCGCTATGGACCCATAGTCCAGGGGTGAACTACTCACTCATCACTCCGGAGGCGACCATGGCGGTGTAGAGTCCTCCGGGAGATGAATCCCCTCTCCGGCAGGGTGCCGGAGGAGATCTCCGTAATCCCCCGAGATGGGATCGGCGGCGACGGCGTCTCGGCAAGGTTTTCCGTATCGTGGTTTTTCGCATCGGGGGTTTCGCGACGGAGGCTTTAAGTAGGCGGAAGGGCAGGTCAAGGGGCGTCACGAGGGGCCCACGCTATAGGTCGGCGCGGCCAGGGCTTGGGCCGCGCCGCCCTATAGCCTCGGCCACCTCGTGGCCCCACTTCGTGTGTTCTTCGGTCTTCCGGAAGCTCCGTGGAAAAATAGGGCCCCGGGTCTTCGTTTCGTCCAATTCCGAGAATATTTCGTTACTAGGATTTCGAAACCAAAAACAGCAGAAAACAGGAACTGGCACTTCGGCATCTTGTTAATAGGTTAGTTCCAGAAAATGCACTAATATGACATAAAGTGTGCATAAAACATGTAGGTATCATCAATAATATGGCATAGAACATAAGAAATTATAGATACGTCGGAGACGTATCAAACATGCGAACACTAAAGTGATAGTTAGGGAAAACCATGGGAATATGTGATAGTTTGAGGATATTGTGTGTTCATGAAGTGTTAATGCTTTGTCATGGTCTATTAGAAAGGATATAACTTAATTTCCTATATAGTTCCAAGTTGGCCCGGTCAAATGGGCAAGCAGGACAAAAGATGTTACGAAAATTCTCTTGGTTAATATGCATAACTATATTAGGATCACGTACCTACACACAACTGAATTAGAGATAAATGCTATGTTACTAGGATTACATTATATGATCAATATCATTCATGCAACATCCCGCTATCACCTCATGCCTACGTCTGTAGCCACTGAAAGTTACACATCACTACTTCCGGTGAAAATTAAAAATCTACTGCTATTGTTTACTACTTATTCCATTGCTCTGAATCAACTTCTATAAATCACCAATTGCTTTTCTAAGTTTATTGATACACTTGTGTGGTTGAGAGTGACGTCTCAATTGCTAAAGTCTTATTGATATTCATGTGTTTCCCTTGAGTTGAACTATAAATTTGGGTATACTTCCCATTGAAGATTTCAGCGATCCCCTATACTTGTGGGTATCATCCACCACGAGGGAAGAAAACGAGGGAGGGACACCTTATTGCTCCGTTCACTGTCTTTCCCACAGAGTCTTCCCCACGAGGGCTCCTCCGTGTTAGAAAAAAATCCCGAAGCTCCTCCCTTTCCCTACGCCTCCTCTAATGGACGATTTTCTTTATGTTTGCCTACCTCTGGCAGCCAACGTCGGGAGCCTCCGTTATTGAGCCATCCCGCCTCGACGCCCTTCTCCATGCTCCAGATCGCCGCTGCTTGAGGAGCCATGCTCCAGCCGCAGCGCCGCCTCGTGGCCAAACATGGCGGTAGTTAGAACGACAACGAGATCCGCCTCCTCGAGGTATGGACCAACGGCGGCAAGCTCATCCCAAAGCTCGCTGCCCTAGCCCCTAGAAGTAAGAGCACATGCCCCACTACTACAAGCGGCCGCCCACTCTGCTACAACCGGCGGCCATCTCTGCTACAACCGGCCACCATCTTTTCTACCACCGGTGGTGATACGTCTCAAACGTATCTATAATTTCTTATGTTCCATGCTAGTTTTATGACAATACCTACATGTTTTGTTCACACTTTATGTCATTATTATGCATTTTCCGGAACTAACCTATTGACGAGATGCCGAAGGGCCAGTTCTGTCGTTTTCGCTGTTTTTGGTTTCGTAAATCCTAGTAAGGAAATATTCTCGGAATCGGACGAAATCAATGCCCAGCATCTTAGAATTCCACGAAGCTTCCAGAACACCCGAGAGCCGCCAGAGGGGAGCCCTGGGGGGCCCACACATGTGGCCGGCGCGGCCAGGGCTGGGCCCGCGCCGCCCTATTGTGTGGCGGCTTCGTACCCCCTCCGACTCCGCCTCTTCGCCTATTTAAAGGTCCCTGACCTAAATCTTCGAGACGGAAAAGCCACGGTACGAGAAACCTTCCAGAGCCGCCGCCATCGCGAAGCCAAGATCCGGGGGACAGAGTCTCCGTTCCGGCACGCCGCCGGACGGGGAAGTGCCCCCGGAAGGCTTCTCCATCGACATCACCGCCATCTTCATCAACGCTGCTGTCTCCCATGAGGAGGGAGTAGTTCTCCCTCGAGGCTAAGGGCTGTACCGATAGCTATGTGGTTAATCTCTCTCCTATGTACTTCAATACAATGATCTCATGAGCTGCCTTACATGATTGAGATTCATATGAGTTTTGTATCACTATTAGTCTATGTGCTACTCTTGTGATGTTATTAAAGTAGTCTATTCCTCCTTCACGGTGTAATGGTGACAGTGTGTGCATCGTGTAGTACTTGGCATAGGTTATGATCATAATCTCTTGTAGGTTGTGGAGTTAATTATTACTATGATAGTATTGATGTGATTTATTCCCCCTTCATAGTGTAAAGGTGACAGTGTGTATGCTATGTTAGTACTCGAAGTTGCAAAGATCTATTATGCTCTAAGGTTACTTAAATATGAATGCCGAATGTTGTGGAGCTTGTTAACTCCGGCTTGAGGGAGCTCTTGTAGCCCTACACAACGAATGGTGTTCATTATCAAACAAGAGTATATGTAGCACAAAGGAAGAGAACTTATTTATTTATGTGATCAATGTTGAGAGTGTCCACTAGTGAAAGTATGATCCCTAGGCCTTGTTTCGAAATACTGCAATCATCGCTTGTTTACTGTTTTACTGCATCTTTACTTCCCGCAATATTACTACCATCAACCGCACGCCAGCAAGCACTTTTCTCGGCGCCGTTACTACTGCTCATATTCATTCATACCACTTGTATTTCACTATCTCTTCGCCGAACTAGTGCACCTATACATCCGACAAGTGTATTGGGTGTGTTGGGGACACAAGAGACTTCTTGTATCGTGATTGCGGTGGTTGCTTGAGAGGGATATCTTTGACCTCTTCCTCCCTGAGTTCGATAAACCTTGGGTGATCCACTTAAGGGAAACTTGCTGCTGTTCTACAAACCTCTGCTCTTGGAGGCCCAACACTGTCTACAGAAATAGAAGCGTGCGTAGACATCAGGCGGCTGTCTTTGCTACAATCGGTCTCTATCTGGCCGCTAGCTCTGCTACAACCGGCCACAATATCTGCTACAATCGACAACCAGCTCTACTACAACCAGCAGACAACTCTGCTACCACCGGCCACCATCTCTGCTACAACCGGCAGCCGGCTCTGCTACCGGCGCCTAGTTCTGCTACCACCGGCGGCCATCTATGCTACAACCGGCGGCCGACACTGCTACAAATGGTTGTTGGCGCTCTACAAGCCATCCACTAACCGACGACGGCGGTGTTACGATAGGCGACGGTTGTGCTACGACCGACGACGTCGCTGCAACGAACGACAATGGCACATTGTTGTAAGAAAAAAAAGTGGTGGTGCTGCTGTGAGGAGCATCGCTGGTAACCAGAGCTTCTATACGTGAGTGTAGGCGGGCGGGGCAGCGGTGCTACCGGCGGAGTGGGGCTGCTAGAAGCTGGCCTCAACGTCATCGGTGTTGCTCCAAGTGGGAGTCACCGACGCTCCCCTCTGTACATGAGGGGCCGGAAGGAGCAGCACGATGGGCGTTGTTTTTTTTAGTAATACCGTCGACACATGTATGACTGTTTGATCTTGTTATAAAAGCGATAAGCAAATAACGAATAACGATAAAGGTAAACGCAACGGAGACAAGATTTAACGTGAAAAACCCCTTCCAACACAGAAGGGGACAAAACCACGGACGCCAGCCAGCAAAACTTCACTATATCGGGAAGTGTTACATACGTCGTGAGTTATCTTATAATCTGATAAACCATAGCCGACGGCTTACAAGATGTATTTATAGACGGTGATAACGATGCGTACCACGGGGGCTGCCACCCCCCGCACTCCCCTTCGCAGGCGTCCCTGCAGGGCACGACGTATGGACTAACTTCAGACTCCGCTACGCTTCGACCCAAATCTACCGGCGACAGGCCTTGCTCCGCTCGTCAGAAATTATCCTCCCTTTAGTATATGAATTTGAATCACAATACAACAGATCGATGTTGATCTGACGGCTCCCGGTTGGGGATCGGAGGTGTTGATCCCTCCGGAGACGCTCAACACTTCCCGCTAACTATAATTTGACTAATCACAATACCTAACTAACTACTCCACTACTAATCGATACGTGTCCAGTTTCTGCAGCACAAAAATCTTCCCAAAAATGACATTATCTTGTAACCGGTTGCCTCAATTAACGATGTGGACCGTCGTCTGGCTACACAGTAATATACTGCTCCGTCCGTTGAATAATGTCGGAGAGATCAACTTGACCTGTCTCGATTAACCAAGTTGCTATCTTCTTCTTGGTCGTACTTGCAAACCGATTGTAAACAAGAGGAAAAACCACGAAGGAGCGGACAAACGGAGGTCAACGGGGAGGAGATAAACCGTCGGTGTTCGAGATTATTGCAAACGAAGCTTGGATTCTTGCCGTACGTCCAAGCCGCCTGCAAGAGCCGATTTACACAAAAATAACCCTTTTAGTTAAGAATTGCACGACATAACCCTTCAACTAAACTATTTCACGCTTCTAACTCTTTTGTGTGGCGTCCTTTACAGGGCGGGTGTGGCGCTCTTGGCAAGTGCGTCAAACCCTTATGTGTGGCTCCCTTTGCAAGAGCGCCACACATTCTGTCATACGTGGCAGCTCGAGCCTACCAGCCGATAATATGTGGCGCCGCTCACACGAGCGTCACATATACATGTGTGACACCCTTCGCAGAGTGCCACAAAAAAATAGACGTGAAATAGTTTAGCTGGAGGATCATTTCGTACGTTTTTCTCACAAAAGGTTATTTTTTTATAAATCGTCCCCGCAAGATGCGGAAGTAGACCGAGCTTATGTGCACAGAGAACAGGTCTAGGGTGAACCTACGTACAGTCCGTCCTTGATTTGACCAAGAATCTGTCCAGCGTTTCACTGTTAAGACCCCAAAGCTGATTAAGATTATGCCAACCATTAATTAATTGCGACTAAAAAGACCATTTCGTTGCTTACTTCCCAAAAGCTTCACAGAACATCCAAGCGCAATAGTTGTCTTACTTCGGTTGTGAAGCGGTCTATGGTTGTGTGTCCTGGTCTCTCGCCATCTCGGCTCGGTTAGGCAAGGCGAGTCCTTGTTTCATGTTTGTGGGTGTGTGTTGTAAGACAAAAGTTATCATCTGTATGGTTTTCAGGTCTGGTTTTCCTCATAAACTGGATCAACTTCTATCTGTTCAATGGATTTAGCAGTTCTCCTGGTAACATTAAAAAAAACCTAGCCATTGATCCAAAACACAACCCTACAGATTTCTCAAAATATTTAGACGTTAGTTCCGAGTTCCGAGTAGGCACCACATACCCAAATATCTAGGTCCAACGAACCCGGTTGTTGAAAATCCGTATTTCTAGACCTCCAAAATTTCAAATTAATTTTTGCATGGAGAATGCATACATGTGTGCACCTTCATACCCAAATTTGAAAGTATATAGCTTAGAAAAAAATAACAAGTTTCAGATGGACAGTCTAAAGGAGACTCCATCCTCCCGAATTTTTTGTAACTTAGTGATCACCTATGTTCTAAAAATGCACGGTTAATAATGTACTGATCTATTTTCATTTCCCGTGGAATATCCTTTCTCGTGATCTTTTGCGGGCAGGCACAAAAAGTGCCACCCCACCCTCTCCTATTGATCTTACCACTTTTTAGAAATTTATTAAGGCCAAAATAACACTTCTAGAAAATAATATGATATACAAATTCATCTCCGTGGAAGTAATATCCCCCAAACCTATTATATTTAATTTGATGTATTGGAGTTTTGAGATTTTTTGAAAGTAATATAAGTATAACTAATTTCCTGTGTTTTTATAAATAAAAGGTCAATATCGTAAAAACTCGTCTGGACCAAAACCTCACCCTCAAACCATTTACCCCTATCACGCCGACCTCTTCATTTTGATCCAATGAAACAAGCTTTCCCCTGAAGTGAAAACGTAGTTTTCAGAGTACTCTTTCACGTAAAAAACTCTGAAGGGCTATCCTCCAATCGCAACCACCCAAGATCGAGGCAACCGATGTGGTTTTTGATCAACTTTTTATTTGGGCTCGCATTATGAAGTTGGGGTTCAATCTGATGAACTCTGAACGGGGTTGGCCACTTGCTGGTAATCTGGGTACTGTAGAAAAGCTCGAGGTTGATGAAAATGGCAGGGCGTGGGGGCCTTTCCTCAGGGCTCGTGTTATGATTGATCCCACAGAACCTATCATGCGATGCGTCTCTGTTTTCTCCAAGAGCAGACAAGAAACTATGACTTTTGAGCTTATGTATGAAAGATTACCATTTTTCTGCTTCTCTTGTGGCCTCATTGGGCACTCATCATTGGTGTGCCCTACTCCGGCTGAGCGGGATGCGGAAGGGAAGCTGCCATGGCATGGTGAGAGGCTATGTGTGCCAGATTCAAGAAAGAAAGAGACGGGCTCTTCGGGTCAGTCTAACAAGAGCTCGTGGAGTGGAGCTGAGCAAGGTTCAGGCTCACGTACATCTACTCCTGCTCATGGGAAGTATGCTAGGGGTGCTGGAGGGTCTGGTGACATCACCTCCTCTATAAAGAAGACGGCTAGAAGCCGAAAACCACCCGCTGCAAAGAAAAATTCTGGGCCTGGCCAGGATGGATCGGGCATGCAGATTGATGACATTCGTGTTTCTGGGCAAAAAAGGAAGCAGCTAAAAGTTTATAGAGAAAAAATTGTGGCAGGTAATTCTGGTGCTTCCTTGGTGCCTGTGAATGTTACTGCTCTAATTCCTGTAGAGCAGACCGTGGCCGACACCATGGGGACAGTGACGGTCAGTGTGGGTGAGGTGCATGATGAACCTCATAAGAAGCAACGGACAGACCCCTTGCGATCGGCGGATCTGGCGGCGGCTGCGGTGCAGTCCCGCCCTCCGCAATGAGTATGTTGTGCTGGAACTGTCGTGGCCTTGGGTCGGACGCGACGGTAGGCGAGCTTCGTTGGCTGGTGAAAACCTTCCGACCCGCTATACTCTTTCTTTCTGAAACAAAAATGACAAATAAAAGAGCTGAGCGTTTCATGTGGACACTAGGGTATTCTGGCAGTTTTGCCGTCAGCTGTGAGGGTTTAAGTGGTGGACTCGCACTTTTTTGGTTGCAGCCTTTCTCGGTCTCACTGAAGGGATTCAACGCCCATTGCATCGATGTGGTCATCTCAGGGGATTATGGAGATTCTTGGCGAGCAACCTTTGTGTATGGTGAACCTCGAAGAGAAAAGAGACACGAGTTCTGGGATCTTCTCCGTCGTCTTCGTGCTCAAAGAGATGGTCCATGGATTTGTTGTGGGGATTTTAATGAGGTTCTAACACATGATGAACACTATGGTTCTTCTGGTCGCTCTGATGTGCAAATGCAACTTTTCCAACAGTGTCTTGAAGACTGTGGCCTTGTTGATATTGGTTCATCAGGACCAAAGTACACGTGGACAAACAGACAAATTGCTGACTGTAACGTGCGCGTCCGTCTTGACAGAGCAGTGGTCAATGGGGCTTTCTCTGAACGCTTTGATGACTGTAGGGTTGAAAACATCATCACAACTTCTTCTGATCACCTGGCTATCCTTATTTCTCTTCAGAGTTATGATGTGCCTACTGTCCGCCCCCCTGTGAAATCAGGTTTCCGATTTGAGGCTGCGTGGCTCAGATCGCCAGATTACCAGGATGTAATGGAGAAGGCATGGTCGAACAGCAACACACCAACTCGATCCCTCCAATCGACTTGGTCTAATCTGCATGCTGTTGCAGTCTCTCTTCAGCAATGGAGCAAAGATACTTTCGGTTCAGTGAGGAAGCAAATTAAAAATCTTGAGCGCCAACTCCACTATCTCCGCATCGGTCCATTTCATGATGCTAGTATCTTGGAGTCTAGGGAGTTGGAACGCAAGCTTTGTGAATTATTCGAACGCGAAGAAATTATTGCACGACAACGCTCTAGGGTTGACTGGCTAAAGGAGGGGGACCGAAATACAGCCTTCTTTCATGCTCGGGCTTCTGCACGTCGTCGCACCAACACTATAAAGTTGCTGATCCGCGAGGATGGCAGCAGGTGTGAGCAGCTCCTGGCTATCAAGGGTATGGTGGAGGATTTTTATGGTGACTTATTTACATCTGAACCCTGTGATGCTACTGATGTGGTCCTAAATTCGTTTCGTGGGAAAGTCTCCGATGAGATGAATGCAGAACTTTGCAAACCTTACACGGATGAGGAAAATAGAGATGCACTTTTCCAAATGGGTCCGACTAAGGCACCAGGCCCAGATGGATTCCCTGCACTGTTCTACCAGAAGCATTGGGATTTTTTCAAGGATGAGATATGTGCGGCAGTCCGAGGTTTTCTTAATGGCGATATCCTCCCCGAGGGGCTATGTGACTCCGTAATTGTACTGATACCCAAAGTCTCGCATCCTAATCATTTGAAAAACTTTAGACCGATCAGCTTGTGTAATGTATTGTACAAGATTGCTTCTAAGGTTCTTGCTAATCGCTTGAAGGTCTTCTTGCCGGTTATTGTATCTGAGCATCAGAGTGCGTTTGTCCCAGGCAGGCTGATAACTGACAATGCCTTGATCGCTTTCGAGTGTTTTCACACAATCAAGAAGCAGCAAGCGAAGAGGCCATTTTTTGCGCTCAAGATCGATATGATGAAAGCCTATGACCGGGTGGAGTGGAGCTACCTTCAGGGTTGTTTATCCAGGCTGGGTTTTGCTGCTTCTTGGATCAATACAGTCATGCGATGTGTCACGGAAGTGCGCTATGCGGTTAAAGTTAATGGTGAATTAACAAAACCAGTGATTCCTACTCGTGGAATTAGACAAGGAGATCCAATTAGCCCATATTTATTTCTTTTACAAACCGAGGGTCTCTCTTGTGTATTGCAGCAAAAGGAGGAGATGGGACAGTTATGTGGCATTCGTAATGGTCGCGAGGGGCCTCCAATCTCTCACCTTTTATTTGCAGATGATAGCATTTTCTTTGCTAGAAGTGATGACCGAAGTGTTTCTGCTCTAAATGACACCTTGCAACTATATTGTGATGGCTCTGGACAGAAAATTAATAAGGATAAATCATCTATTTTCTTCGGATCTCACTGTGATGTGGGGGTCAAGAATATGGTCAAGGACAAGCTGGGCGTGCACTCAGAGGTTTTACAAGATACATATCTAGGCATGCCAACCGCAATTGGCAGATGCCCCACAACTTCTTTCAAATTCTTACCAGACAGGGTTTGGAAACGGATTATGGGGTGCTCTGATCGACCTCTGTCCCGCGCTGGTAAGGACGTGTTCATCAAGTCAGTCCTTCAAGCTATAGCAACTTACATCATGAGTTGCTTTCAAATCCCTGTTTCCACTTGTGATCAAATGCGGCGCGCTATTGCGGATTTCTGGTGGGGTGTAGAAGATGGAAAAAAGAAGTTGCGTTGGCGGTCATGGGAATGGCTTTCTACTCCAAAATCCTTGGGCGGACTAGGTTTCCGTGACTTGGTTCTCTTCAACCAGGCTATGCTTGGTCGCCAGGGCTGGCGATTGCTCACAGAACCCTCCTCGTTGTGTGCCCGAGTGTTGAAAGGGAGATATTTCCCGAACAGCGATTTTTGGAATGCTCAACGCCCACGGTCGGCGTCGTTTACGTGGCGCAGTATTCTGTTCGGGAGGGAGCTATTGCAACAGGGTGTCCTATGGGGCATTGGGAATGGACATAACACCAAGATTCTCACGGATAAATGGATTCCTGGAGTAAACCCAGAGTTTATACAACCTCTGTCGCCTCTACCGGAGGCAGCTACTGTGGATTTCCTCATTGACGAAGTACATGGTGCATGGAATACCGATCTGGTTAATTCCATTTTTGAAGAGGGTGTAGCAACACAGGTTCTCCAAGTCCCTATCAGTAAACATGGCATTTCTGATTTTGTGTCGTGGCCACACAACAAACTAGGCATCTATACTGTGCGATCTGCGTATAACTTGGCCAGAGCTCAAGATTTCTATCGAGCCAGGAGTGTGCCTAAAAGGGGACTGCAATCTGATTTCGGAGAGGAAGCTAGCTCGTGGAAGAAGCTATGGGCGATCACTGCCCCGGGGAAGATGAAAATAACTCTTTGGCGATTTGCCCACGACTGCCTCCCTTCAGGTCAGCAACTACAGCGTCGAAATATCCCGGCGGTTGACGTTTGTGTATACTGTCATCGGGATGAGGATGCTACCCACACGATGTTGTTCTGTCAGTTTGCATGCGAGGTTTGGTCTGTCCTGAAAAGTCACTATACATTCAAGCTGGGCAGAAGTAACCTCTTAAGCCAAAAGGGATGGCTATTTGATTTCGTGTCAAGATCTTCATCTCAGCAACTGACTGTGCTAGCAGTTGCCTTCTGGCACTTATGGGAAGCAAGAAATGGTGTGCGTAATGGAGAGCCTATGAAGCACCCACGTTCTCTTGCTGAACAAATTAAGGTATATGTTGATATGATCGATCTGCATCTCCGTAAACCTGTTCCTAACCACAGATGTGAGTCCAGCTCTTCCATGGTCAAATGGACTCCACCGCCGATAGGAACGGTTTGGATCAACGTTGATGCAGCTATGTTTAAAGCCTCCAACCGAATGGGAGTTGGCGTCGTGATCAGAAACCACAACGGTAATTGCTTGTTTGCTTGCAGCGAGCAGATTTCTGAGGTCACGTCGCCAGAACTAGCAGAAGCACTGGCCGTCAGGCGTGCATTGTCTTTCACTCGGGAGGAAGGTTTTAGCAAGATCATCTTAGCCTCCGATTGCCTTTCCGTGGTGCAGCGCATCAACAATCCGTCCCAAGATCGTTCTATCCTGGGAGCGGTCATCCAGGACATCAAGAAGGAAGCTACTCTCTTTAATTCATGTTCTTTCTTGCATGTTCCTCGTAAGCTAAATGAATCAGCACATGTGTTAGCAAAGCGTTCTGAACTCACTGGTTTTGTTAGATTTTATGTTGCTCCGGAATGTATCCGGTATATACTTTGTAATGATATCCTTTGATCAATAAAATGTTGAGTTCTCAAAAAAAAAAAAACCACCAAACTATCCGGAGGAAGCTATTGCCAGCCATCCCGTTTGCCTCCTAGCCCTACTACCTTCAGCCCCTATAAGAAGGTCCACCCTATGCTCCTCGTCTCACCTTGCTTCACTTCTCTTCTTTTCTCTCTCTCCTGGCCGCAACAAGCATTTATTGTTGCCGCCGTCTTCATCCTAGGTGGGAAACAAGAGGATACGGCGACCGGCGCCACCAACCACCTCCTCGACTCAGCTGTGACGCGAAAGTCTCCCAACTATTTAGTCGACTCAACAGATCACCAAAAAAGCCATCATGCCGAAGCCTGAGCTCCACGATGCCATCTTCCTTGACTATGGTGACCTAGTGTCAATGTTGTTGACCTTAGTAATGTCTCCCCTCTCCGCCCGCCTCTGCCATCCACCTTGTCCTTTTTCTGTTTGTAGAATTATCTGTGCCGTTCTCTAACCTAACCTCACATGTAGTCTTCCGTTTAGCATGCGCGTGGCAGTTAACACACGTTGAACCAATGCCGCGAACAATGGACATATTGTGGGGACCCCGGACTAGCTGTCCGAAATTCCCTGTTATGTATACAGTTCACGATCCCATGATCAGTGCGCCGTGAACACATAACCGAACTGATATCAAATTGCACCATCCATTACAAAGCGGAATAAGAAAATTACAACATGGTCACATGACCAATACTTACATAATAGCCTCGAAGGGCCTATCTAAACATCAGAGTAGCATCATCACTTCAAGCACATAGCAGTACCCAAGTCATCCGCCATAACCCTACAGTAACTGACTGGGAAGACGTTCCTAGCTCGCATAGACGTCGCCAACTCCTTCTTCATCCATCGTGTTCCTCCAAGTCTGGCCAAGTAAATAGCCAGGGACAAAGCCGTGAGTACATTGGAATTGTACTCGCAAACCATCAAGAAGGTGATAACAATTCTAACTAGAGAAGACAAGAGAGGAAGAATAGTTTCTCTCGTGGATAAAGCATGTGAAAGAGAAATAGTTTCTCTTGTTGATATAGCATACCGGCATCTCAAGTGATGCGGACACTATGGTGGTCCTATGACATCTCTATATCTTTGTTAAAGAAGAGTTAGCATACCACCATCTCATTTGATGGGATTGCTAGGGAAGTCCTATGACATCTCTATATCTTTGTTAGAGAAGAGTTAGCATACCGCCATCTCATTTGATGGGAATGCTAGGGAAGTCCTATGACATCTCTATATCTTTGTTAAAGAAAAGTTCCTCTACATGAAACACTAGGAAGGGAGCAACCCAATTTACATTCCAAACCCTCGACCATCTCCATGTGGTCGACACCACATCTTTCCCGTACCCTTCCGGTACTTCCAACTCACGCATTTCCTTTGGAAATCATTTTCAAAACCAAAACTCGACACAGCTCTGTAACGGCCATCCCAACCGTCCATGACCGCGGACGCGGCTATTCGAATAGTTTTAACTCGCAGAGTGTGCGCACTTTCACCACAAGAACCGATAAATCCGCCGGGATCATCCCCGGTTCGACATACAAAAGTATGCGAGGCTCGGATAATCGGTCATAGTCCTTCGCCCGTCTCCCTTGACATGAGTCCTTCCCTGCGGGCTTACCCCTTCCCGCACCCCGGCAGCATACCTCCTTTTGAGCGTATCTCCGGCGCCATGACGGAAGACCCTCGCAATCGTCCGGCTATAGGCAACTACGTTGTATTGCCTCCTCCAGAGCGCAACCCGGCGTCGAGGTCGTCGTGACCCTCCCTAGAAAGTTGTGAAGGGTGCTCATGCCAATTTCAACGGACGTCGAACTAAGCCCGTACCCACTTTGGATAATGTGGTTGCGCTCGTGTAATTGTTCCGGCGAATACAAAGAACCATGTGTCGTTTTTCTCAAAAACCCAAGTCACACACACTTTCCTCTTTCCAACCATCTTTGTCAAGATCCTTTCCTTTCATAAACCATACGCTTGGGTAAGATTTGCCTCACCCAAGGTTTTCATAAACATTTACAACAAGGTAAACCTTGAGGGGTTCCCAACCTAAAGTTTCATGAGTGGAACTACTATTGCACTACGGCCGAGATGGAAGTCATCACGCCATAGATGGTGAAAAAAAATGTAATGGAGTGGATCATACTTGCTTAAGGTAAGCATGTATTATGAGAACCCAAGGAGGATTATACAATCAGATTTGTGGTGCTAAAAATACAACTTAGATAGTGGAGTATCACTATCCAACATACTCTCCAATGGGTACACGGCATACTCCTCTCACATTGAGAATATACCGAGATCATGACATTGATACCTCTATACTACAAAGGGGGTGGGTGTGGTGTAAGTCATTATCTTGAGATGAGACATGCTCAAGTTGAGCATACAAGATAACCAAGTGGAATAGCATGACCATGATCCCATGCATCCCAATATCACAAAGACAATAGTGGAGTATCACCACTAGGGAGTACTCCACTAGCAACCATACATAGATGACAATAATAAGGAGAACAACACACATAGAACCAAGGTGCTTTGGATATCAACAAATGACATCCAACTAGACACCGAATCGAGAGATCAAAAGATGGCTTGCCTTGGCTTATTTGTCCCTGGACTTCTTCAACTTCATCAATATAAGAATCCCGTCAATATAAATAAAATCCTTGTCCGAACCACTTCTTCTTCTTCTCCGGAATCGTTCGCATCTATCGTCGGAAAATATAAAAGAAACACAATCAATCACATTGCACCAATCATAACAAGCATGCAACATTCAACAATCAACAAGCAATAGCTAACCACCTTACTACGGGCTAACATACAAAGAACTTATAGATACTACAAAGCAACTAAAAGAGAACCCATTTTATTTACCTAGTAAAGGTATGAGAGTATCATAACTTAGCAATTGCCTCTCTCGGTATCACCATGGCACAACTAAGTATCCCCTGGTAGATAACATCATAAAGAGGACAAGTGCATTAGTTGGGCATTACAAACATTCATATTATTTTTTTGAAACATTTTTGGAAAAGCGGGAAATCATTCTCTCTATTTTGTAAAGCTTACACAACACTACACAAGAATAGGAAGTAAATGATATGCCACACCATTTGAAGACTTAAGCCAAACAATAGAACTAAGGTTAAGTTGCAGAGGTTTTGTTTTGCAAGAATAAAACATTGGTTGACCAATTTTTAAATAAAAGAGTGGGCAAAGGTTTAAAAATAAACCAAAGAGTTTTGGTTCAACAATCCATGTCACACATACACATTAGTAACAGTAAGAAATATGCATGAACAGAGACTAACACTATTTTTCCTAGATGGCCAGTACTAACACAAGACTAACCCAATTGGATTCACTCAAAAATATTAAACCTACAAATTTAGGAATTTGTTTGAATCTGGCTGTACAGAAAACAAGATCTCGTAAGCCATAAATCGTAGAAAAATCCTAAAAATATGAGACCACTGGCATTTGAAAGATATTTAAACAGAGATGCATACACAATTGGATTTGGGTTCAAAAAGTTTCTGAAACTCTCACAAATGGATTAACAAGGTTACTGTATGTCTTTACCATTTTCTTTACAACTGGATTTTCATAATAGATAAATGTTTGAAACTTGTTGGAGATGATTAAGAAAACATACAGCAGTCCTACAAAGTTGGAATCACTCAATTAGGTTCAAAGATGGATTTTTGGTGATTTAAAAACTAACAGCCATGTCTGCAGAACACACAGAACAAGTTTAATTCACCACAAATCGTACATGATTCATAAAAATATGAGGTCAGTTGAATCTGAAAGGTATTGAAAAGCTAATTCTTACCCAGTTTGTTTCATTCAAGAATTCGATTCCAAGCTCCTGGTTTAATTCGACAAAGTCAGATCTGACCAGATTTTGATCTGTGAACCATTTCAGTTTCAGGAGGTCAACCGAAGTGAAACCACCGCCAAAATGAAGGTATTGAAGAGGGCTTTCACCCGCAGTTGGGTTTGCTCAAAAAGGTTTTGTAAATCTGGACAAATCTAACAAACAGTGATTCTGTATGTTTACAGAACTTCATTTACCGTGGAAAATCCGTAACGAATTTGAGTATGAGACCAACGCCAAGTTGTAGATCTTTTCAATATCTATCCGCGGAACTTTGAATCACCCGATTTGGATCTGCACACGAGATTTGGTGGATTTTACAAGTTCGTACCAGAATCTGAAACAGCAAGATAGCAGAAATTACTGCAGGGATTTGGACGAACTTTGCTCAAGAACTTCAGATCTGAGGATTGCTCAAGCTTCTCCATGCTTAGACCAACATGCACCTGTATCAAGATCCAATCTTAGCAATGGAGGAAGAAGAAGAGGAGAGAAAACCATCTAGGGTTAGGGAGAAGAAGGAGAGGGAGGCTCTCATGGTGAGGATGAGCTTGAGGGAGGGGAGAGCTTCATCTTGGTGGCTTGCCATGGCCATGGCCGGCCATGGGAGCAAGGGGAGCACCATTTTCGTGGGGAAGTGGAGGAGGAGAGTGTGAGGGAGTGGAGGAAATAGTAGGGAGTGAAAAGAAATGAGGCAAAGGAGAGGAGGTGTGGCCGGCCAAGCTCCTTATAAAGAGGGAGGATGGTGGCTGCCTCCTCATTGATTGGGTGGGTTGGGAGGCTGCTCATTTATTGATTGGGGTAGTTGGGAGGCAAGTCTTGTAGAGGAAGAAAAATAGAGAGGAATGGCTGGCCGAAATTGCCATGCATAGACAATGGCCGGCTCCATCCTTGCCAAACATAAGTGAACAAACAAAGAGATGCACAACATCCATGTGTGTAGGCCAAGGCATGATGTTGAGGAGATGACGTCAATGAGTGACTTTACTGATGATAAGAATATGAGTGGATTCATATAGATAAAAAGAAGTGTGAGGTGATATGTACTCTAAGGATAATTCCCACCACTTTGGTTGTGACAAACATAAGATGAAAATAGATCCAAAGGTATAGTTGAAGAATAAAACTTTTTATTTGAATTCAAAATTGAAAAGATTGGCATTGACCACATGCAACAATGCATGAGCATGCCAAGGTAGATGGGTAATGTTGATTTGATGAAGTAAGAATGAAAAGAGAGAGGTGTTAATAAACATTGGTGCCAATGTTGAGGAATGAAGCACTTTGATCAAGTGATCAATTTGGCCAAAAGATGATGGTGGTGATGGTGGTTTAGACAATTGTAGAGTAAGGCTAAGAGAGATGGTGAGTGAAATAACCATACTCACAAGGATGAATATGGTGGCATAAGCCATCAACATGAGGTCAAGATGATGATGGTAAACCATACAAGAGTGAGATGTGATGAATGAATGGAAGTTGTTAATTAGATCTGGAACTTTACAGAGGTGGGTCTCCACCACTATGAGAGTTGATCAAAATGTTGGATAGGGTTTATATTGAACTTTCCTTTGAAAACATTTTGAAAGAGATCCAATGATTTTTAAAACAAAATGGGTCTACTTGCATAATAATGCCAAATAGATTTTTCCCTTGTGTTATCAAAAGGTGCAAGGATGGCACATGTACCAAAACCATGCACTTAAAAGAAGGAAGAAAATCAAATGCCTTTATAGAAAGTCTTTTTGGGTTGAAGGGAATGGGATGATACAAAATACCATCCACAATCTCTCTTGTTATTTGAAGAAAACATTTAAGGAGTTTTAATAACAAGGAGTTATTTTTGTGGCTAAAACCAGGGAAGAAAAACAATAGGGTTTTTGAGAAAGAAAACTAATTTAGGAAGAAGTGTTCTCAAGAGTAGATGGTGGCTACAGATTGTACCCATCATTCCCACTCTTGGTTTTGTGAAGACTAAACTTGAATAAAACAAGAGGTAAAAGTGAAGGAAGTAATCTAAAGTTGAAACATTGGATATGGTATAAGATCAAGTTGGATATCAGAGTTGTAGGGGTAGAATGAGACATGCAGGACGTGGAAATTGTAGAGGGAGATGCACAGATGAGATCCATGTATTTAGGTTACCAAAAACAGTTGTGGGTGCTTAGATTTTAACTGCCAAAGTCTGGACATTTTAAACCTGTCAACACAGATGGTCGACATGGCCTCAAAACCAACAAGGATGAGTGGGTACAAGAGATGAATGTAGCTAGGGGTAGATGATCCCAAGTTTTGAATTAAGGATGATTGAGCTATCTTGTACCACAAAGAGAAAAATCAAGATGGCACACTCATGTTGTCACCAGGAGAGAGGTTTGATGTAGTAAGAAGGAAAACAATTCTTCCTACGCCACACATGTGTTTTATTTGGTGAGTTGCTTGTTTAACCACTAGGGGTGTTGTTCTATGAGGTAGCTCAAGACAAAACTCAACAAGCAAATCAAGACAATTCATCTACCAACAGATCAAGGCAATTCATCATAACAAACAGATCAAGGCAATTCATCTTAATTAGCCTAAAGAAAAAGTTTTTGTTCCCCCTAATTTTTGCATTAAGGACAAATAAACAAGGTTGCAAAAGTGGGGCGTTACACATATCATCTTTCACCAACTGTACTTTCCCCACACCAACACAAGGCTAAAACTAGGCCAACCCTCTCTTTTGCTGCTTGGAAATATTCAGTTAGTTGTTTTGTGTACCTTATTATGGTTATATCTCATTTATGTTAAAAGTAGAAGTTACATTTCTTATAGATAATAAAAACACATATAATACGGAAAAGTGACATTATTTAATGGAAGCAACTTACCTACTAGATCCCCAAGGTTGGACAAGCGTTTATTTCCACATTTGAATGTGTTTACCTTACAACGTTCAAAGCTGACATCATGGTGAACATGTAGTTTATGACTTCATGGTGGCGCTGAATGTAGTGGTGCTACCGAGATGATAATAACGGTATAGTGCGGTGTTTAGATTTTGACCTATTTCAATGGAAAACGCTTCGTTCCCGTCGGAGGTTCCGTAGCGTCGCAGTCTCCGGGTGCGCAGCCGTCGGATGGAGTGGATCGGCACCGCTGGCTCCGCTACCGCACAGGTCCACCAACAGACGGACCCACCTTATCCTCTCAAGAGTGCTTCTGTCCACTCGTTTTTCCTCCAAGCCATAAACGGTGTCGTACTTCCCTACCTCATCTCTTCCCCAAATGGCCACATCGTCTTCTTCCTCTGGCCGAGCTTCGACCTCCCGCTCGCGCCTCGCGTTACCTCTCGCCACCGACCTCGTCGGGATCCCCCGCTCCAACTCCACCTCGTCGGCCGTCACCCGACCTCTGGCGTGCCAATGGACCTCCACCGCGCCGTCCCTTCCTCCATGATTTTTCTGCTGCTGCAAGCACGCCGCCGCTAGACGTTGCTGCAAACTCCGGTCGATGCTGCTGCAAAAACAGGCCACCGCTGCTACAAACGCCGGTCGCCGGTGCTACATACTTTTCCGCCGCTTGGCTTCTTTGCTGCAAACGCGAAGTGCGCGAGCTGCGAACGGCGGTCGCTTAAGGTCGCCGGTGCTGCATGGTCTGCCGCCGCTGCTTGCTGCAAATGTTAGCTGCGCGAGCTGCAAACGCCAGCCGCCGTTGCTTCATTAGTCGGTCGTCCATGCTACAAGGGTGCATCGTGGTGCTGCAACCTACGACGGCGGAAGCTCCGTCGGCGACGGCGATGGCGATGCTGCGACCGGCGAATACGGAAGCTGCGAGCGGCGGCGGTGGAGGCGGCGGTGGAGGCTGCGACAGCGGTGGCGGAGGCTGCAACGGCGACGGCGAAAGCTGGGACAGCGGCGACGGCTTCCCTAGTTCCCTGCGACCGGCGACTGTTGACGACGTTTCCGCGGCAGGTGGTGGTGCTGTCGGCGGTAGACAGCGATGCTGCCAGCGGCGAACGGTGATGCATCACCGGCGGTGAGAGGAGATGCTACCGGCGGTGGACGTCCATGCTACGATGCTGCTAGCCGGAGTCTCCACGCTACAGGCGCCGGCGTATGCTGTTTTTATGCCGCGATGGAGGAGAAAAGGGGCCATGGTGCTTCGGATGTGAGCAGAGAAAGACGTAGTCTCTTGTCCTTGTTTCCTTTCCTACGGACACGTGGCGGCCGCTCGACCCGGAGGTTCAGAAGGCCCCAGCCTCCGGAGGATTGTCGCACTTC
>NC_061509.1:250705888-250730074 GCF_022539505.1 Lolium rigidum | reverse complement strand
ACAATAAAAATGGATGGCGGTTTCATTTGAATAATTTTCAATTAACTAACACACATTCTGAACTATCAGAAGAGACACAGCTAGGAAAGCGAATTAGCAGACCTGAACCGCAAGCAACCCCAGAAAGCATGGCTTGTCGAAGAGGTGAGCCAGTGTCAAATGCTTCAAATCACCCTGCCCAAGTTAGAGAATAATCAACTCTGAACTGCATTTAGAACATGCTTCTAAAGCAGATGACAAACTAAGCATAACCGTAGAATCACCGTTATCGTATAGAGCTGGTAGAGCACATCATTCATCCCCCCGGTCTCCTCGTTGAGCGATGCCCAGTGCCTCTCAATGCTGTGCTTCTGTATGACATTCTTCACACGAGCACTGAAGTAATCAGCCATCCCAACCACCATCCCCAGGGCCTTGGAGTTTCCAGCCACTGTATACTGATCGAGAAGCCCTTGCATAATCTTCAAACGCAGGAAGACAATTCGTCAGGAAATCCAAAGGGGCAATGGAACAAAATGCAAAGAATGGATTCCAGACACGAATTCAGACCACGACTCAACACAATGATTTGCATCTGAATCAAAGAGAAGCAGAGACTGGATTGGAACATCTTGTATACCTTGTGGATGGTGTAGTAAGGAGCCCAAACAGTCGTGAGGGACTCGGCGCGGTCGAAGAACTCAGTTGGGAAGGCCGACAGGTATCCTGTGCCCATCTTCTTCTGGCAGTCATAGAGCGTGTCGACGATGGACGACATCTTGGCATGGAGGGTGTCATTGTGTGTGCTCGCCCACATCTTGGCGGTGGCGCTCAGGTAGTGCCCTGCAATGCAGAGAACGGCGTCAGGCCCGGAGAAGTTTAGCCGGGATGAGCAATTGGTATGTGCAAATGAGCAGGGCAAAGATCGCGGGGTGGCGCACCGACGAAGTGTCCCCGGAGCTCGACGGAGGGCCCCTCCCACCCGCCGTAGGCCGTCCCGGCGGCCTGCAGCCCGGCCTGCGTGCGGAAGCTCCAGACGAGGCTGTCGGAGTCCAGGAGGAGCAGGTACTCCAGGTTGGTCTGCTGGGCCTCCCAGTACACGGTGCCCGGCTGCAGCCGCACGTCGTGCAGCGACGCCTCCGAGAGGAACGGCCCCGCGGGGCCGCCCACGGCGGCGCCGGCACCGCCGCCCCGGAGCTTGCGGTAGAGCATCAGCCAGTCGAACTCCTCGCGCGGCGGGGCGCTGCCGCTGCTGCCGCCGCCGAGGAGCCTCCGCGGCATGAGTGCCATCCAGGCGGACTCGTCAGTCGGGGTGAGGTGCTGCTCGTGCCCGTGCCCGTGGGCATGGTCGGCGAGCCCGCCGGGCAGCCGCAGCACGTCTGGCTCCGACGACGCGGACCGCAGCTGATCCGCCGCGCGCTCCGTGTGCGACGCCACCGTCGCCGACGACGGGAACGTGTTGGTGCAGACCTTCGCCGCCGCGCCAGGGACTGAGGCGGCCAGGAGCACCGCCACGAGACCCAACGCCGCTGCCCAACCCGCCACCGCCACGGCTCGCGTCGCCATCCTCCTCTCGTCAGGAAATCAGTCACTCCTCTGTCCTCACTGGGCTACCGCCGCACGCATAGGGGAATGAAAGGCTTCCAAGAATCCCCCAACCCTTTTAATCTTGGCCGACCACGGCGTGAAGATTACTCACCAAGCGACGGCGACGGCGCGTCAGAGACGGGGGGTAATCGCCGTGATTGCCAAGATCGATTAGCCGGAATTGCACGGGAAGCAAGCCCGATTTGAGGATCAAAGGAAGAAAAAAGAACAGATTATCTCCTCCCCTCGCGCCCTCGAGGTCAGGTCACTCACTCCGAGACCCCGGGGACAGAGACAACCAGTCCAGTAGCGTGGCTACAGAGTGAGGGGGTGATGATTCCGCTCGGGGAAGAAGATGAAATGAACTTGGTACTGTACTATATTTCTGTTTGCTTCGGTCAGTGCGATGCGTGCGCGTGGACGCAAGAAATGCGCATCGGGGAGGCAGGACGGGAGAGCGACGGTTCATGGGAAGGAATCTTGCCTCCGAAGAGCCGCAACGATCGGCAGCGCCGCTTGCTTACACGTCGGAGCGTTCCGTTGGAGAACGGTGCCTACCTGATGACGCCATGGCCGGCCAACGGCAGCGATCGGGGCATCGGCGTCAGAGGCACGAACCTGGCGCCACACTAGGATCGATCGCACGAGGGATGGCGTCTTGGCCGGCATCCGCTGCTAATTCTGTTCGTGGGTTTCCAAACTGAACCGAACCGTCCGGAGCTATATGTTCAGACTTCAGAGTGGAGCCTGCCTGTGTGTACTCCACTGGTGTTTACCATTTTTGAACGAGAATTATGTAAGAGCATCTCCAGGTACAACACTTTGAGCACAGTAATGCTACATCTACGCGCAATTTCTGTCCGTAAACCACTTACGCGCAGACGTGGAGAGAAGGTGGGCGCATTCTCACCCTGAAATCACGGAAGGAAACCAGAATTGCACGAACTACAGGCGGCCACATCAGTCCGTAAACCAATTCCGTAACTTGGTGTCCGTAACTCTAGCATTTTCGCTTTGAGCATCCGTGACCTTATCGCGACGGAAATGTGTCCATGTGCGCATGATTGAAGATAAAGTGTGCAGCAAATATATGTGTTGATATGTGGAGCTAGAGATCCTAGAGAGGGTAACAGACACGGCTAAAGGGTACCTCAGGTGTTACACTGCATATTAAAGTTGTGGCAGATCATGATATGTGGGCTCTCCGGTGTTTAAAAGAATTGCTAAAGGAAACACTCTCTAGTGTAACTATGAGATCAATAACCACACCAATACAAGAATGCTATTACCTAACCGATGCCATACATCGTCGTACCTAGTGTTGGATGACTTTTGTGAAGAGTAATTCCAACCTCCAAGGCAAGGTAACAAATGATCTCTTTTTCCACAATAATAAGAGCGTTGAGGAATGATGTGAAGCGAGCATTTGATGTGCCCAAACTCATTGAACTAAGTCCCTCGATAGATCAAATGATGGAGTCATTACTGCTTGTGTCACATGTACAACATGATTGTGAAGAGTGAGCATGATGATCATCGAGTGTGCACATCAGGGTTGCTTGTCAAGTCAAATTTGTGAAAAATATATTCATTGACAACTACAAAGTGATATAGCTTAACACATGCAGATCATGGTGTACCTAGAAGAAAAATTGAGTGGGGGCACCCTTCTAATGAGTTTGAATGATCCACAAATTTTTCTTACAAATTTGCAGAGATTTTATGGAAATTTGGAAATTTGAGTGGGGCCCCATGCTCCCACTCAGCCATTCTTGGGTCCGAACGCGGATCATCCAAGGAAACCAATATTTTTTGTGTACGCATGTTGTAATTGATGACTCCTACTTTTTTTTAGAACTTTCCACATTTTAATTTGAATTTAAATGCCCCATGAACTATTTTAATGCCTAAATTGTCGTTTGATTAATATGTGTATGAAAATTACCTTGCAACAGAGTTGTTTCATCTAGTATAGAAATATGAATAAAGAGATGAAAATAGCTAAAACGGAGAAGGGCCGGTCCGTTGGGTTCCCTTGGATGTACCAACCCCATCGCTCTAGACAAGGTGTTCGGATGCCCCCAAACGGACATGATTTATGGATGTCCGGATGAAATAATGGGTGCGCACTTGTAGATGCCGTACAAATGGAAAATATACCCATGGGCACATGCGCGAACCCGGCCCATGTGGGCTGGGTATAGGCGTATGTTTTACTCATGTGCAATATTCATATGGATATATTTCGATATTCATGTGCAATACTCATAATCTACATATCAATTTATGGGTAGGGGATGAGCATTAAGCATGTGTCTCGAGTATAGTCATACCCTAACCATTTTACTTCATGGCATGTGGGCCCATGAAGCTCTCAAGGTCCGAGAAGACAATGATACATGCATTTTGCATCACTATTTATATATTTCATATGATCTTTGTTTTACCACCATATATGCCTAATTATAAAGTTATTTATCGAGTTTTAGATGGTTCACTACACTTTCTTCCAAAGTCTCAATGTTTTGTTATTTAATTTTACGAGGCATACAAGCTCTTTTTTATTATTTTTCTGTTTCAGGGAGCTTAAGGAGCTCAATTAATTTAAGAAAAAATATTGCATCAGTTGTTGTTAGCTTTGGAGGGATAGAAGGAGGGCCACGAGGGCCAAAGTAGGGCCCACTTACCCCTCGAACACCTCCTCACCCCCTACTTTTTACGAGAGCCTCCATGACGCAGAAAAAGGCACGCCATATTTTCTAGGTATTTTTTCGAGGCGGCGACGGAGGCGAAATTAATCTTCTTCCTCGGGAGAGGGCAAATTTTGCTCCTTCATGGTCACTGCCGACGGGAAAGCGAAGCCATCACCATTACCAAATCCTCCTTGGCATAGGGGAGTCTCATCATCAACATCTACATCATCTCCACCATATTAACACCATCACCATCTTCGAGATCAATGTCACCCCCTCAGTTTGGGTTGATCGAAACCACGTACTGTCTTTGTAATATCTAGTGTATGATTGCACTTAGTTATTTGATATTGTTTGGTGGTGAAGATATATTTTCCGATTCTGTTGTATTCATTATGCCACAGATCATGAGCATGTTAAGATTCGTGAGTATGTAGTTCGCCATATTTACGAGGGTATAGGATGTCCTAGCCATGATTTTTATATGATATGAGTTGAGTATTTTGTAACGGCTCCGGGTAGTACCCCTATAGATTTTGCTTGCTCTTTTTCTTTTATGCATCATCATGGCATATGCATCACATCAACCATGTTTTCAACAAATAAAATTATTTTCTAAACCCTAGCTTGTTGTTTTCCCTCTCATATGTTTATTTTTAAAAACCCCTTTCTCTCTTATCTTTTTCCAATAATAATAAAGCCCTAATCCCCCCTCTCATATTTCTTATTTCATAATTAAGTTCTTCCAACAAATAAATTCTTGAATATAAATGTGCTTTGTTTTGGTTACAAATAAAATAAATATTTTGGAAAACTATTGTTTTAACCTCACTCCCATCTTCGATTCAATTCAAAACAGAATTGGTTTTGTTTTCAAATGTTTAGAAAATAAAAACAGTAAAGGAGAAAAACCCCTTCCCTCTCCCCTGGGCTGCTCCTTTCCCTCTCCAGCCCAGCACCGGTGGCCACCTCCTTCTCCCTTTCTTCATCAACCCGAGGCGGCCCAAGCCAGCCCAACCCACCTCCTAGCCCAGTATCCCTTCGCACCCCCTCCTCTGCCGTCTTCTCCTTTTCCAGGTCACGAGCACGAGGAAAGCGTGACTCCTCCCCCTGTCGCTGTCCTCAACCACTGAGGTCCCCCTCACCTGCTCCCTCCCCTTCTTATCCCCACCGAGGCAGCTCCAGAAACCCTAGCCCTACCTCCTCCCTTCCCTCAGCGCCGCCACCTCTTTTTCCCCCTCTTTCTCATCCTCTCTGTGAACCACCGAGCACACCACCTCGCCATCGCATCTCTGCTGCCGGCCTCCCTGACCTCGTCTGACGCCACCATCGGCTCCGCCTCATCTCTGCGGCCCTCCACGTGCAAGGAATTGTCCAGGGAGGCCCGGAATAAACGCCAAGGTCGCAGTTCCCCTTCCTCGGTCGTCATCGTTTTCTTCGAATTCTGGTGAACCCCTTCCTCCTCCGTTCCCGTCGTCGACACCTTGAGCTCTAGGGTGAGTTTCTGCATCCCCTGGACATCCTCCCCGCCTCCGTCGTTTCCTTCTTCGCAAAATCGCCGTTGATGCCGAAGTTTTCCCCGCAGACCTTGCCGCTGGCGCCCCTCCGGTGACCTTCAACCGACGGCGCCACCCGTTCTGGTTCAGCGCACCGAGACGAAGCCATCGCACACCCGCGCGCGCCCAGAGACGCTCTACATCGACACGCGCGCGTCCGCGCCGCCGCGGTGACCACGTTCTCTGGAACGCCCAAGGCATCGAACATCTTCAGTGCATGCCCGCACGCTTTGCCAGGGTGGCAGCCACGGCAGCCACGGCATCCCGTCGACCCCACCTGTCTGCGACCGTGGCTAGCACCCACTCCGGTGAGAAAACCATCCCAGATCCAATCTGGATCCTTTTGCAAAAGCCCTCCTGTAACTTCCTATGTTTTAACCCGCAACCCCTGCTCCATGCCCTTTACAAGATACCCCTGCAGCTTTTCAATAGTAACCCGGGGTCCCTCCCTGGTTACAGTTTTGTTTTCGGGTCCTTTTTCAATTAAATAAAACCCTGTTTTTACATTTTAACTAATAAAAACTAATTTGCTAATAACTTTTAAACGGTAACTCCAAATAACAAGTGTTGTATATGAATTTTGATCAGAAAAATGCACTGAACATGATTATGCCATCCATTCATCTGTTTGCACCTCACATCATGTCACGCGTTGGTAGTTGTGCATGTTCACCTAATTGAACCCTGGAGTATTCCAGAACACCGCCTAGGTTTTCCCCGCTCCGTTTAATATTGAAGTAGCGCACCCCTGCCATGTTATGCCATGCTAATCAACACTTAACTTTTTCGGTAGAAATGCAACTCCAACCTTAAATTTTTTGTCTGGGGTTCTGACTCCGATTAATATGGATAAGTTGCATTGCACCATCGTTGGCATGTCATGCATATCATATCTTGATCATGCTGGATCTTCTTATTCCGTAGTAGTAAGACTTGCATCCGTTGTTTGTTCCAGCTTTTGCTTCTTCCCGGATAGGATCGCTAAGTGGTGATGTGAGATACGACGAGTTCTCCGACAAGTTCCTGCAGCTTTCCACGGGCGAGCCCTCTCTCTTCACCTATTTTACATTTTTCTCTCCCTCGCACTGCTATACATAGGTTGCGCTTCTTTATCGAGTCACGGGGCCTATTCCACTTGTTTACCATAATAATCCTATATGTATCATTGATACGTCTCAAACGTATCTATAATTTCTTATGTTCCATACTAGTTTTATGACAACACTCACATGTTTTATATACACTTTACATCATTTATACGCATTTTCCGGCACTAACCTATTGACAAGATGCCGAAGCGCCAGTTCCTGTTTTGTGCTGTTTTTGGTTTCAGAAATCCTACACAGGAAATATTCTCGGAATTGGACGAAACGAACGACCAGGGTCTTATTTTTCCACGGAGCTTCCAGAAGACCGAAGAGGATACGAAGTGGGGCCACGAGGCGCCCTAACCATAGGGCGGCGCAGCCAAGGAGGGGCCCGCGCCGGCCGATGGTGTGGGTCCCCCGTGCCTCCTCCGACTCTGCCCTTCCGCCTACTTAAACTCTCCGTCGCGAAAACCTATTACCGAGAGTCACGATACGGAAAGAGTTCCAGAGACGCCGCCGCCGCCACTCCCATCTCGGGGGATTCAGGAGATCGCCTCCGGCACCCTGCCGGAGAGGGGAATCATCGCCCGGAGGACTCTACATCACCATGATTGCCTCCGGACTGATGTGTGAATAGTTCATCCTTGGACTGTGGGTCCATAGCAGTAGCTAGATGGTTGTCTTCTCCTAATTGTGCTATCATGTTTAGATCTTGTGAGCTGCCTATCATGATGAAGATCATCTATTTGTAATGCTACATGTTGTGTTTGTTGGGATCCGATGAATATGGAATACTATGTCAAGTTGATTATTGATCTATCATATATGTGTTGTTTATGATCTTGCATGCTCTCCGTTGCTAGTAGAGGCTCTGGCCAAGTTGATACTTGTGACTCCAAGAGGGAGTATTTATGCTCGATAGTGGGTTCATGCCTCCATTGAATCCGGGACGAGTGACGAAAAGTTCTAAGGTTGTGGATGTGCTCGTTGCCACTAGGGATAAAACATCAATGCTTTGTCTAAGGATATTTGTGTTGATTACATTACGCATCATACTTAATGCAATTGTCTGTTGTTTGCAACTTAATACTAGAAGGGGTGCGGATGCTAACCCGAAGGTGGACTTTTAGGCATAGATGCATGCTGGATAGCGGTCTATGTACTTTGTCGTAATGCCCTAAGTAAATCTCATATTAGTCATCATGATATGTATGTGCATTGTTATGCCCTCTCTATTTGTCAATTGCCCAACTGTAATTTGTTCACCCAACATGCTATTTCTTATTGGAGAGACACCACTAGTGAACTGTGGACCCCGGTCCATTCTTTTACATCTGAATATAATCTACTGCAATCATTGTTCTCTGCTGCTCATTGCAAACAAACATCATTTTCCACACCATACATTTAATCCTTTGTTTATAGCAAGCCGGTGAGATTGACAACCTCACTGTTAAGTTGGGGCAAAGTATTTTGATTGTGTTGTGCAGGTTCCACGTTGGCGCCGAAATCCCTGGTGTTGCGCCGCACTACACTCCTCCACCAACAACCTTCACGTGGCCTTTGACTCCTACTGGTTCGATAACCTTGGTTTCTTACTGAGGGAAAACTTACTGCTGTACGTATCACACCTTCCTCTTGGGGTTCCCAACGGACGTGTGCTTCACGCGTTATCAAGCTCTTTTTCTGGCGCCGTTGCCGGGGAGATCAATACACGCTGCAAGGGGAGTCTCTCACATCCAATCTCTTGACTTTGTTATTGTCTTGCTTTACTTTATTTTATTTACTGCTTTGTTTGCTTTCTTCATATCAAAAACACAAAAAAATTAGTTACTTGCATTACTTTATTTACTGTCTTGTTTGCGTTCTTTATATTAAAAACACAAAAAATTAGTTACTTGCGTTTACTTTATTTACCTTTTGTTTATTTCATCGTGTTTCCTCCTAAGTTCACTCTGAAAGATATACCAGTAGGGCAAGGGTCTATCATTGGAAGAGATAATATAGAAGCATTTTTCACTCATGTTAGTATGGTTGAAGATTTTGAAGATAGACACTTGGTAAAAGTTGTTCCTACTTATGAAAGTGCTACTGCCTCTTTAGTACTCATGTTGAAAACTAGATTTTTTAATCTCAATCCTATAATGCAACATATGTTTCTTACACTCTCTGATATGGAAATGGGAGAAAAGAGAGATTTTGTTTTAGAGGTCCTTCTTAGAGAATTTGGTGATATAGCTAAAGAAGCTAGAATTTTTTTTATTAAGCATAAGAGGCTTGGATTTTGTACCAATTTTGCAAAAACACTTGAAAATATTGACATGGATAGATTAAAGTACACTAATAACGTCAATGGTGAGGGGGAGATTAAAGTACCAATACCTTGTAAGCTCTTAGGAATGCATGAGGCTCTAGAAAATAACTATGCTTGGGTTGTTCCTGAAAATTTGTTTGACGAGGATAGTAAGCCTAAGAGTAACGAAAGAGGAATTCCTTACATAGACAAGATACAATGCATAGTTGAGAAAACTCCAAACCCCTCTGTTGATGCTTCATCTCTTGATAATACTTGATTTACACTTTCTGCGTCTAGCTGAAATGCCTTAAAGAAAAGCGCTTATGGAAGAAAACCCATTATTTTACTACAGCACTTTTGTTTTATATTTGAGTCTTGGAAGTTGTTACTACTGTAGCAATCTCTCCTTATCTTTGTTTTATTGCATTGTTGTCCCAAGTAAAGTCTTTGATAGTAAGGTTGATACTAGATTTGAACAAGTCTTTCTCTCATCCCGTGCTGGCGTCGCTACTCCTTGACCCACGGCCGCAACAACCCGTCGAGGGCATCACCGGAGAATCCCATCGAGGGCTTCGCTGGAGAAACCCGCCGAGGGCGTTTCCGATGCAACATCCTCTCCCCGCGCCGTACATCACCTCCATGTCACGCCGACATTGATTCTCCATAGTCGGAGAACTCCGGTGCAGCAACACCGCTATCCACTGTTGCAGCAACGTCATTGGCCCTTTAGCACCACCACACACCACCGGTAGCATCGTGTCCCCAGCTTGCAGCATCCCGATCCTGACTTGCAGTTGCTCTGCCTGCTCCCCCGTAGCTTCATGATCCACCCTTCCAGCAACGTCGACAGCCTTATGTAGCAACACCACACACCATCCGTAGCTACACCGCGCCCGCCGCCCGTGGGAGCACCTCCACCGAACGATGGGATCATCTCCGCCGGACGATGGGATCATCTCCGCCGATCCTAGGGAGCATCATCGGCCGCTCATGGAAGCATCTCCGCAGGCCCTAGGGAGCATCGACAGTCGTCCATGGGAGCATCTTCGTCAGCCCTAGGGAGCATCGACAGCCGCCCCATGGGAGCAGGTCTGGCTGCCCATGGTGGGACCATCGATGACCGATCGTGGGAGCATGCCCGACGCCCATGGGAGCAACGTCGGCCACCCATGGGAGTTGCGCCTCCCACCACTTGAGCACCGCGGCCAGCGCCACCTGCAGAACCCGGCGACGCGCGTGGCCACTCAACAACCCTGCACGCTCCCAAACCTAATGGAGCTCGCCCCCCTTAGGTCTTGCCGGAGAAAGAGCCAATAGAGAGCCTAGAGGGATTTGTGGGAGAGGGAGAGGTGGAGACGACGATCGGCAGGGAGAAGAAGAAGCAATGGGAACATGATAAGGCAGTGGCTGGGCAACGAGAGGGGAAACCGTGTTTCCTCGGTGGATTTTGCATGACAGAAGGTGTGAAGTGGCTCAATGTGGTCCGCCCATGAAAACGAATCTGACGACGCGCGATCCGGAGGCAGAACGCGACAGAGCCTCCCGAGGAAACGAATCCTTTTCCTAAAAGGAAAGCTTATGAACTTGATCGATACTCGAGAATAAACTACATTATTAGTTGGATTAAAATAAAATGACGGTTTTGTTATTATAGTATCCCTCCGGTTCATATTAATTGACTCTAATATGAATGTATCTAGACACATTTTAGTTTTAGATACATTCATATTGAAGTCAATTAATATGAATCGGAGGGAGTATAATAAATAAATACAAAAAGTTATTTTGTGGTCAGATCAAAATCAGTGGGCCCACCTTATCGTAATCCACAGCCTCTGCAGATGGGCCCCACTTTTCCAGTCTGCGCCAGCCGCAAAGCGTTCATATCCAAAACCACGTGCCACGGCGGCAAGGGCCCGCCCGGGCCGGGACAGAACTACACGCCGCGGCCGTCCCCCACCACCTTCTCTCTCACGACAACGCGACCAACTCCCCTCTCAATCTCCAGCCAAATCACGCCCGCCGTCTTCCTCGCGGCGCCGCGGATTCAACGAGGTAAAAATTCTCGCCGCGGGTCTCCTCCATTCCATTCCCCCCACCTTCCCCGCGCGCTCCTCCCGCGGTCTCCGCTCCCCCCTCCCTCGCGCCGTCCGCGGATCCCGGTCCGGATTGCGCCGATTCCTGCCGCAGACGGAACGGATTACGCCCGCTTGTCCGCTCCGCCGCGGATTAGGCAGCGGGCTGTCCGAGCTTCTAAGGGGGATTCCTGCCGCAGACGGAACGTGCTTCTAAGGGGGATTCCTGGTCTGCGTAGCTTAGACGTGATGCGGTAGAGCGCGTACGGCGTAGTACCTGCATTGGGCGTCGGCGAGGCGGCGGCTGTCCTAAGAGCTCGAGCGGTTCTCTTCCAGATCTGCCTCGGTTAGGTGCGTCTCCTTTGGCAGAGATGCTGTTTTTTTTTTTCAGTTGCTGTGGCTGTGTTCCTTGAATATGACTGAACATCTGATGCCACGATGGTGCATTGCTCTGGGGAATTCTCGTCTCCTAGTTCACAAGCCAGCGCTAGAATTTTCATGACCTCCTGGAAGTCCTTGCTCTGTTGCCATGTTAGGTTCAAGGATAAGGTCCACTTTAATTCGTCTTTAACTTGCGGTGGTTAGTCCAGTTTCACAATTCATAAGTCTTATTTCACAGTCCTGCAAGTGGTTTTTCTGACTATATCGTGCCGAACTAGTGGCTCTTGAAAACTAAATGATGGTATTTCTCTGGACATTTTTTTTTTGAAACGAGGCAGTATTTCTCTGGACATTGCTGTGCGGCTACTTGTAACCCAGTTGAATGCCATATCCACACATCAACTACGCCCTTGGCAGTTAGCCCAAACTTTAGAAGCGCTGTTTTCGTGGTTTGTGTGTTGTGTATCCCGCAAATGATGTTTCCATGTTATTTCTATTGCATTATCTAAAAGTTCTAATTGTCGGGCTTGGTTCGTTTTAATCTTTCTTTAAGTTATTATACGCTGAAAGCCATTCTTTTGCTGTTTTATATCTAAATGTTCTTGATACTTTGCATTTCTTATAATATGCTGACTTAGAATATTGCCAAATATTTTTGGTGCAGGCATTCATCAGTGTCTGTGATTGCAACTGGTAACAAAGACCGAGTAATCAACATTGACAAGAAAATCTGTGAATATGGTAACAGTGAATGTTGGGATGGTACATTATGTACTGGACCACATATATGGGACGCTCCTCCATCGCACGAAAATAGGAACGCCATTTTTCTCAAAAGGATGGGGAGGTACCAAACTTGTGTTGCTAGAGAGGATGGTGAAGCAGATATTTCCTGAAGCTCCTCACCAGAACTGGCCGCCAACTGCTGTGCAGCCCATATGGAAAACTGTTTGGGAGACCAAGAACTCTGTTCTGCGAGAGGGTGTTTTCAGGACGACATGCGATGAGCGCCTAATTCATGCGCTGCCTCCGGAGAGTCACAGCGCAAGAGTTGCCTTTCTTACACCCAAGTCTGTCTCACCAGAGAAGATGTCGTGCGTGGTCCATCTGGCAGGTAAAAAGTTTGTATCGTTATCCTAACCTGTCTCAGTGCACCGCTTTCATCTAGCTAGATAAATCTTCTTAGACTCTGAATAAGAATTTGTAGTTTGTTATGCCTTGCACATTCAGATGTTGCAGGTTAAACTTGATTTACCGATTAATGGTAATTGTTTAATTGATGCCTATAGTTCTGCGAGTTTAGCGCCAGCCCTCACCTAATTTAAAAAAGGATTAGTATACTCTTAAATGAAGTAAATACAACTTTTCCATCTTCTGACTACCTAAGTTAAATGATGGGTAACCTTTCTGGTTCTAGAATTCATGTTTTCACAATGTGATACTCTTATACTGGCAAGGCTGATCATATTATCTGGGTTTTTCCTGGAGTTCTTCACTCTACTTTTCCTAATACCTGTCATAATCCCCACTTCCAAAGAAATCTGATCAGTTACTCATATTTACTCATTTAATGAAGGCTTGTATCAATAATTTTAGGCACTGGTGATCACTCATTCGAGAGAAGGCTCCGGCTTGGTGGACCACTTGTGAAGGACAACATTGCAACTATGGTTCTTGAGAGGTGAGGTTTGTATAGTCACGTTATCTTGTATTTTTCTTTGATTCAAATCTTCCCGAATAACTGTCAGGAACTGATATCTTTTTGAATGCAGCCCCTATTATGGGCAACGACGTCCAAGCATGCAGCATGGGGCAAAGCTTCAATGCGTCAGTGACTTGCTACTCTTAGGAAAAGCCACCATTGATGAAGCTCGCAGCCTCTTGTACTGGTTGCAGGCTGAGGCTGGTTATGGCAAGTTGGGCATATGTGGGCTCAGCATGGGTATGTAATATCTCTCTAAAGAACCAAGGACCTGCTGTGGTCCATTCATCAAAATCATCCCATTCTAACCTGGTTCTCAAGATTCCTATGTTTTTATCTTTATTCCTTACAAGTGGTGCTAATAAATAAATATGAGTTTTTTTTCAAACGTATCTAATTGATCTTCTTCACTATGTTGTCTTAGTTCCATTAGAAAAATTGTATATGATACTGAGTATCCCGTTTATTTTCAGAACTTTATTCTGACCTTTTAGAAGGTCTATATATGAAATGTAAAAAAAAAAAAATCATGGGCCTTATTTGTTATTAACAGGTGGCGTACATGCTGCAATGGTTGGATCCTTGCATCCTACACCAATTGCCACACTACCATTTCTTGCCCCACATTCTGCTGTGGTGCCTTTCTGTGAAGGGCTTTACAGACATGCCACAGCTTGGGAAGCATTGAGAGAAGATGCAGCAGCATTAGCTCAAGATGCAACGTCTTTGGCAGAGGATGCGGCACAGGAATCTGGAATCACTATTGAGCAAGTAAAGGACAGGTTACGATCCGTGCTCTCTCTGACTGACGTCACTCGATTTCCACTACCGAAGAATCCGCAGGCTGTCATATTTGTTGGTGCAACGGTTAGTGCTACCCTACCTGTTATTTAGCACGTATATATAGTCGATATCCAAATATGAATGAAGCCACCTGAGTCTTGTACTTTCAGCGTGCCAGGTAGCTTTTTTACAGCAAGTCACCATCAGGTTTCATTACTAGTGTATGTGCTTGACTACGTAGTATTATTTTAACAACAGACCCTATTTGTGTACTTGAAAAGTGAAAATAGATGTGTTTTCTGCACCATATGTCTCGCATCATCATTGTAGCTGATCTATTCAAGTATCATTTAAACCTCTGGTTGTTCGCTAGCTTGCTTCAGTAATCTGTAGTGTTCCGAAGTTGAAACCTTTCACTAATATCAGATTCAGTATGTCCATTATTGAAGCCTGGTTCTAGTCTAAAACAATGTTCTCCCTGTTTCAGGACGACGGTTACATCCCCAAACACTCAATCATGCAGCTCCAGAAGGCATGGCCAGGCTCAGAAGTCCGTTGGGTCACAGGAGGCCACGTGTCCTCCTTTTTACTCCACAACGACTCGTTTCGCAAGGCAATCGTTGACGCCCTTGACAGATTATAGCACTGGAGGGTGCTCGCATCCTTGTTTCTGCGTTATTCTTGTGTACACAGGGATATGACACCAATTGAACTCTGCAAGCTCATGATAGATACATTTCTTCATATTAAAAAAGAGAGCCAAAAATGGCATATTTGGTTGTTGTAACTTAAATTCATACGATTCCCTGTTGGGATAATGGTTGTAGCTCGCATTTGTAACTTGTAACACCAATACAATGACCTGTTGATTGTTTAACTGAATCTGAATGCTGAGAAGCAGAGCCAGTCTAGTGTAGAAAACACACACATTACATTGTCAATTTCTTATTTTTATGTTGCCTATTTCCACCTGTGTATGTATATTATTAAAATCTACTCCTTTTATATACACAATTACAAACACATCAACATCTTACTGAAGAAGCTGATCATCTCTATCTGAATCTAATTACCCATCTCTGTACACCTTGCAACATAGGTGGCTAGGTGAAGGATGAATTTATGGATGGAACTGGCCACCGGCACCGGACGGGTTGGGTTGATCCTGGCGATGCGGCTGGGCAAGCCAGAGGGAGCTTAGTGCGCGGAGGCGCTGGGAGTAGTCGGCGATGGCGAGGAAGCACCGCACCGCTTGCCGCGATGTTAGGATCTGCGGCAGCCTGTGCAGCACCTGCAGCCTCAAAGCGTTTGCCTGCAGCATCATACCAAACGGGACATGGTCGTCATGCAAAATGGGTGTCACATTTCGATACTGATATTAGCGGCACAACTCTGTCTCCGAAGAGAACGTAGGCATGCTTACCTGCCTGACGAAGGCTTCGAGCGAGGAGAGGTTGGCGATGGCGAGTGACATGTGGGCCATGTAGGCGGCCATGTCGGGGTATGGGGAGAGCAGCGCGTCGGAGCAGACGGTGTCGGAGAGGGAGCGGTACGTGGCCTGGAGCTCTTGGTCCAGCGCCTCCTCGCGTTCTCGCGACCACCGCTGCACGTCGCACACGCCCGCTACCTGTTGCTCCGTCAGCGGCTCCACATGTCGCGCTACAATCTGTTTTACTTGTTACTAACTTACTACATAATATATAACATATAATATTTTTTGAGGTATATAACATATAATTTCACACCTAGTTAGACTAATTTGTTTGAATATGACCGTGTCTATATGACAAAATTGCACGTTTCACGTATAAATTGATCAAGTTGCACAATGTTAGGTATGGAGTTGCACAAAATACTGCAAGGAGTTCAGTTGTACAACTGTGCAACTAGTCAGTTGTACGCTTGTACAATGAAGTCACATAAGATTTTGAAATATTCAAATATCTGATATATTCATTGGACAGAGAAACAAAGGATGAGATGAAAAAGTTACAGAAAATATGAAAGAATGTATGTTGAATTCAAATAGACACTCCTATTTTACGGGTAATGTATGGAATGTGACCTTACCATACTTGAAACGCGTGGATTACTCAAACTTTGAATGAAATCACCTCTAATCTCCAAAAATTCATCGGATGTCTCAAGTTCCATCAAGTCATGCAGAACCGAAGTTCTTTAAGTGTATTTTCTAAGTTCTTGCCCGGTTTATTGTTGTACGCTTGCATTTAGGTAATATTTATATATACTTGGTTTTAACACTCAATCATGATTATATCTGAAAATGTTGGCATTCTTTGTTCTATGGTTGTTTGTCAAATAAGCAAAAGCTTTGTCTTTTTATATTGATAATTTGATATAGGAGAAGCAAACAGGAGTGGCAAGAGCCAAGTGAACCAAAAATAAATAAATAGCAATGCCCTGGATCCTGAGTTTTTTTTCCGCACCCGCTAGCATCAATTCTTTTCCTTTATCTTTAATCTTCTAAAAGAGTGCCTACATCATCGAGGATTGTTGGTAAAATCCTTGCATTCCGATCCCTCGAAATTTCACACATGATGAGAATGACCACGGATTTGAAACCCTCCGGGGAGTTGCAAGAATCATTGGTAATTGCGTGCTAGTATTGCAGGATAAATTGCCAGTCGGGTAGACTCTGCAGCAAGGATGGGCATGTAAGCCAACCAGCACTCAAAAAGAATATGCCTTGCCATATCGGGTTGATGTTTATAGAGTTGATAGGTACTTGGATAGGCTGACGCGGCCATTCCCTCATAGCTAGACGGTCAGATGCCCAGAGCTTGTTTTGGAGCACGAGCCCAACGAAGAATCGGCATTTCGGAGGAGCCCAAGTCTCCCTGACGATTTTCTTGAAGGTTCTAAGGTTAGTTGCCCCCATTCCATCTAGAAGCTAGGCGTATGTTTTTCATCCCCATCGACATCCCATATCTAACTTCTCCTTCACCAACTTTCTTGCACATCACAATGTACGTACGCTTTCTTCCAACACAGAAGACAACAAACATAAGAATCTGTACTAATCAATATTAGTTAGAAAACTTGCAAAGGCCTAACTGTTCCATCAACTTGGACCTCTCACCTACTTAAGATTAGCTAGTTAGATAGGCGATAGCTAGCTAATCCATCATGTACGTCTCTCTCTACCTACTGGCTGCTAGTTGAGGGAGTATTGTTTTTTAGAACTGGCTGCTCCCTTAACCTCAATTAATTAAAGACCAAACAGCACTATATATACTAGTATTTCCATATGTCATTAATTAATTCATGTAAATATGTACCTATGCCTATATTGCATATTTGTATTTTTTGTCTTTGTGTCCCAAACTCCCCCAGTACATATCGTTTCAGAATTAGGTTAAGTGGAACATTACTTATAAGTTTTTGTCAACTACACCAGAAAAATCCTACTAGTCACTTGGTCAGCATCTATAAACATCAAACCGACAGCTAGCACTATATCCATCATGACATATACTCACAAGTCACAAGTTGTATTATTGTATACTTTTGGGGAAACAATATTCAAAAGAAACTGATGACATTGTGGACGACGTTTACGAGAAAAGGCAAATGAATAACTAGAGGCAATGCACACAGTATTGACGGATATTTGCTAGCTAGGCTCGAGGCGATGCATTAGCTATAGTACAGAACTGTAATAGTCAGATAAGATACCTTGATGAGGTCCGAAGGGCGGGAGCCGCCAATCCAGAGAAAGCAGCGCTCGGCGGCGGGCAGCCACGTCCCGGAGACGAGGTGGAACACATCGGCCCTCGCCAGGGCGGCCTTCATCTCCGCCAGTATCACGTGGTGCGCTGCCGCCGCCTCGACGAGCTGCCGCAGCAGCTGCTCACCGTCCGTAGCCGTAGCGCCCGCCGCCGCGTCCTGGTTCTCCACCGCCGCCCGGAGGTGCCGCATCATCCTGTCGTGCTCGTCCACCCACCTCGCATACTCCCCGTCGAACCACGCCGCCTCTGCTAATTCGTTTTTACCATGCAAGTAAGTTAGAGGAAGTTTAATTTGTTAGCGACGGTATTGAATAAGTTAGGGTTCCATGCATGCCTGGACTTAGTCCTCCAATGCCAGCACCACCGCCCAGGATTGCACCCTTTGTTGTGAATGAAATAACTTAATTAGCTAGCCAGTGATATAAATGTAAGTGATTCTCCCTTACGTCTCCAAAAATGTAATACTCCTAAATAATGCAACCAGAATTGAATTCTCTTTCGATTTTTCTTTTTGCAAAATTGCGAACTTAGCACAATTTTAATAACATCAAAAAGTAATACAAGAATCTCATTATCTTATCGTGACATTTGGTGGAGTAATGTAAGCAATTATAGCATGATAACAAAATAAAGAGGGCTGTGCAAGGTAACTGTATGGTGTTATAAAGGAAAGATGTGCAACTAAGCCATAACTAATTACTAGTCATTAGATTATACCAGATGGATAACCCTAACTCATACTGTTGTTATTGATAATACATACTCCCTCCGTTCACTAATATAATATGTCTTAGCTTTTACTGGATTCATCTGCTTTGGTATGTATCTAGCCTACTCTTAGTGTGTAGATTCACTTATTATGATATGTATCACTTTGAAATGTCTAAAATATCTTATATTTATAAATAGAGAGAGTATATATTAAGATGCTAGAGAACAATTATGCATGTTTCGGCCGAAACCTCATAAATATCTGCTACGTATTCATATAGCTTCACTTTCCACATAGCTGCCGCACACACCTTTCTTACTGCCATTGGATCATTGTGCCTACTTGCTTTACCATTGATACCTACCCTTAGCTTGCAGGCTTCACATCAAATTAAACCACATGTTCCAACAATTGCGTGGGCTTTACCGCTATCACCTACCCTTAGCTTGCAGGCTTCACATTAAATTAAACCTCATGTTCCAACACTTGTGTGGGCCCTCTCCAATTTTTTTGAGGAATTAACCTCGTCACTTTCTTTGAGTTTCATTCTTGGGAACATTCTCCCTTGGCGATTTTTAACACATTGCATGGGTCAAATCGCAAAGCACCTAGCATCCATCATTTATGGCTATGGCACGTCTAGGTGGCATCTATGGAGTTACGGAAGTGAAAAAGAAGACCGTTGGGCTAGAGAAGACTCCCTCAATCATTCTACTAGGGGATGCTTCTTACTCTACCTTACAATTCCTTTGCCTTTCTTATTCTGATCAATACAATGGTTCGGACTAGGATGCATTCTGAACCATATGGAACGATACACATATACACATGGATGTAAATTCGGTAATCATGAAAATACTAATATAATGTTTAACAAGTTTTTTCCCTAGAAAGTTGGCAAAGTCCCGTAATTTAGTGCTTTGAGATAGAAGCTCAATACCGACACCTTTCTACCCCTCCCAATTCTCGATGCCTTTCACCTCCACATATTGCCCACACTCATCCCCACCAGTGTCAACCATATATCCACCATCCTAGCAGTGCTACCAATGCCCTGTCGACGAACTTTTGTCGCCACCACCTACCGAATTAAACTTACATTGCCACGATGGTTCACTTTGTTCTTCACCAATGAACTCCTCTGCACCACCACATAATTTCCTATCTCTCTAATAGTTCATTGCCAATATATCCTACATGGCAACCATCCCATATCACCGAACCTAACACCCACAATTGGTACCACCTATAGACTACATGCAGTGTCTTGCTTTACTCATGTGCCAAGTATTCTTATATGCGTCAAAGATTGAAGGTCGACGTTCCGGTGAGCCCCCAGAATATATCCGGTGAAACTTAGCCCTTACATCACTAGAGAAGAAGACGTCACCAACCGGAAATATTTTGTGAACCCCCGGAATATCTTTGAATGACAACTTGGATGGATTATGGTTGTGTGCACCCGAGAATGCAGAGGTCGGGAAGTTTGCCTTCCTTGTTGGAGAAAATTACGTGGATGAGCAGAAATGTTGGGATTTAGACCACTTGTGGTGGGTAATTTCATATGGGTGATTCATACCAAGACCTATTTTATATATGTCCCCTAAGGCACATATCTGTATTTATACCTTTATCAGGGAATATATGGATACCTGATTGCTGCTTCTTTGCATCTCCTGCTCCATCTGTGACAGCCTGACCCTGCTCGTCTCCAAATTTTGAATGTAAGCCTACACATGCACATCGCCATAGAAGGCCAATCGAGAATCAATCATCATATATGCACCAAAGTCTACAAGAAGTGTACTTGTCGTACAGAAACGTGAAAACCATTGGGGCCCTAGTTAGACAGTATTATATATATTGCACATATTCAACTTTTAGGTGGTGCAGTAGCTAGCAGGTTAACCTCACCAGCCCAATCCTACACTTGGGACTTGTTGAAGGCCAGTAATTAATCAAGTTAATCGAGCAGTATAGTCAGTAACTAATAATTTTCCCGCTCATATTTAGACGTACCTTCTTCCTAAGCCTGCTCTTCCTCGCGGCCTCCCTGTTCTGCGCAAGTCTCCTCAATGTCTTGGCGTCCGGCGTTCGGGGGCCCTCATGCTCCGAAGTCGACGGCGTGCCCGTGCCGCCGCGTCCGCCTCCTTCTCTCTGTTATATCAGCGATATCACAATCCACAACACAAAAATGTCACAAGAAGTGCATGTACTATATAGGGTGCAGCTAGGACTGACCTTGACGGCTGTCTTGCTGTCCGGTGCCGGAGCGAGCATCGCCAGCTGCTTGGATGGCGGCCGCTGCTGCTGCTTCGAAGAACCGGCCGCGGTGGCAGTGTTTGGAGAAGGTTCGACGGCGTGCATCGGCCGAGAAGGGAAGATGTTGAGAGTCTCTGCATGCACACGTGAAGGATAAGTCTCACGCGACCATTCCAGAATTCTACAGCAGTGCGTGTGTATATCGCACATTCACACTGGTGCAACCGCATGCACTCGGCTCGGCTGGCGATGTTTAACAGGAAATGGCATGTATCTGCTCTGGCAAAATAAGATGATCATCTTTGGCAGGAACACACATCAGCAGGTGTTTGCTACACGTCACTCTCTCTCCCCTTCGCTCCAACTAGAGAATTCCTTTTTTGGGAAATAATCTACATGTCAGAAAATGGAAGCTTTGCTCGGAAAGAAGGAAAAAGACCATAAGATTTCATCATCACTGTCGCCCATCTTATGTCGAAACTCGACCAGGCATGCCAAATTCTGGTAGATGGCATGTTTTCTATATGTGTGCAAATTATGGAACTTAGTTCCAATAAAGTATGTATGTTAGGGAAACAATTTATTGCCTCTAACCATCAAAGCTATGCATCAATTCAGTATGACAGTTTATGAAATATTCTGAAGTTTCTATGAGAAATAGCTGATTAAGCATGTCTTACGCGGTTGTTCTTGAACTGATGTTTGATCCTGGCTGTTGAGGTAGAGAAAGAGGGCTTGATCAAGTTCACCCATGTCTTCATATCCGCCAGGGTCCTTTCTGCTGCAATAGCACAAATTAATATATAGAGCATTACAAAATGTTTATCATGACCATCATTGTTAGCTGGCGAGCATATATATGTTTCAAAGTTTCAGTGAGAGAGAAGCATCACTCCGAGAAAGAGGATAAACTACGGAAGGAATGTTGCAAAAATTAAGCTCCGGGATTCGTAATTAACAAATCCATGAGAAGTGGTCTCTTGCAAGCCGCATTAGAAATGAAACTTTCAAACGCATTTCTCAACTTAAAAGGCAACAGGAAACTGAAGGGACAACTGAAATGTTGAGGTAGAGATCCATCAAGGAGATGAAAGTTTCTTATGGTAGCAAGTCTAGCTAATTAGTTGCACCATCGCCTTCTTTAGAATTGGACCAAACGACATCAACATAAGTCAATATATACAATAGTACACGAACTCTGAGACATCATCTTCAAACTAAGATGCTTACTTCATCCTTAAGCCTCCAGATAAGTTATTTATGTTGGGACAGACCAATTCATGCATGAATATAACTTCCAAGGCTCAAAGTTAAAAAATAGTAACCAGAGAACAAAAATATCATGAAGGGGAGGAAACATCAGAAAAAGAGCTTTAATTATTTGTCGGAAAGAAAAGGAAATCCACTTTCATGGTGTTAGGGTTTACATGGTGCTTCCATGGATGGAGGAGGTAGCGGTAGCAGAAGTTTGTTGGATCATCCCGGTCTGTGCTGAACAAGATGCTTGTTCATGTGGCTGCTGCCATGGCCTATCCCCCATGCAAACTCCTGCTCAGAATCAACTCCACAAGCTTACTATATCTTCTCAATCGGCTCAATTACCTAGCAAAATCTATCCAAGAACCAGCTCCTGCTCTTCACATATGAACTCTGCTTGATCCAGCTGATTGAGATAACTAATCCTCGATTATCGTGCCTCGCCGCAATTCAATCCTTTTCCGTAGCTTCTCCCCTTGTTCCTAGCTATGGATGGATTCGTTAGCTTCTTCTGACCGGAAGCTGGCAGAAGGTAGGAGAGGACTTGTATAGCCTGAGGTGGAGTGCGTGTACAAGAAATATAAGGGGAGTGGTTGCAAACCTTGGAAAAAGGTAGACAATAATTAGACTTTTATAAAAAGGCCGGGTAGAATACGATGTGTGATTGGATTGAGCGCCGAGTTGGTAGGGATATATAAATGTTTTTTATGTGCCTTCTATATATGTCAAATGTTTGGAATAGACTGGTAGTAGATTACTATGTAAAGGGCGATCGGTTTTTTTTTTTGGGTAACGTGATCAAAGATTTAGGTTGGGGATTAATTGGGGTTTGGAACATAATAAATTAGGTTTTGTGCATCCCGGCCCGGCATCCGATTATATTTGCACTATGAAGATGTACTAAATTGGTTTGTTTGCATGTTTAATTGGAGAGGCCCAACGTATGTTCTCTTCTAAAGTATTGTATAAGAAAAGAAATGTAAAACATGATTATTTTGCAAATAATCAATAGAGATCCCAAGGTCATTGCAGCTCGGGTTTTTTTTAAAAAAATTGAAACTTCATTAAAAAGGTCACACAGGCACATATACATGTCCAGTATGTACATATTAGTTTTAATTTAAATGTATTTTAATCTGTGATCTACACTTAAAAAAATTGAGAAAAATCCAAGTTTCTTTTGGTCATTTTTACATAGCCCAAAATGTAATGTATTAATTAATGAAAATTTATCGACATTTAGTTAGCATCTGTATGTATCCGCATAAGTTCAGATTTTTTTTGGAACTTTGAATTATCATTTTATTTTTATTTTCGAAAATCCAGGCTCATTGGAGCCCTGGAGTACAAAGGCCGCACTCGATTATTAATTCTGTCCCTGTCATGAGTATTTTATATGCTCTACATAATAAATGGTGTGTTACTGATCAATGTTTTAACCAAAAAAGTTGACACCCGTCAGTATAAAGCATAAATTCTGTACAATTTCTTGATTTAGAAGCAAGTTCAGGCATCATTTTTCATTGCGACACCTTTCCGAATGCTTGTGTTATTTTCCTTCCGAACATAGTAGGTATTGTTCAAAATATCTGAACATAGTGGTATCTATTTTCCGAATTCGCAAAAAAGAACCTTTTCTTAGTAATGATACCCACCTTCCATGTAAAATTAGAGATCAGCGCATCACAGTTTAGCAACCGTAATTGTTCTAATATCCACTTAATAAATGGAAACAGATGCCTGGAACGACCTTACACAAAGGGGGCATGCCTAACTATACATGTCCATTGATAGGCATGAAAAAACTACGATATAGACAGACATGTCACTCCCTCATTTTCAAATTAGCATGCATTTTAGATATAGTCAAAGTGAAACTTTGTCAAATTTGACCAAGTATGTAGAAAAAATATCAACATATACGCTACCAAATGCAAACAATATGAAATTATATATCATGATTGTTCTTTAAAACATTGATAGATTTTCCATATATTTGGTAAAATTTACAATTTGACTTTAACCAGATGAAAAGTAGGTAATTTGCAAATGAGGGTGTATATTCC
>NC_061509.1:250695097-250705788 GCF_022539505.1 Lolium rigidum | reverse complement strand
CTCTGCCCAACACTCTATTTTTTTTATAAATGGGGGAAATATCACCCCAGCTTCTGCATCTAATGAATGCACACGTCTTTTTTTATTAGATTATTCACAAAACCTTAGAAGAACAATACAAAAGATCAACCTCGAAGCCACCCTACTAAACCTACCGTGGGATGAAGGGGTGACAATACACCAACTCACATCAACCAAAAAACCAAATGCCTTCCCAAACCGTCCAATAGCAGGTGAGAAGAACATCCAGTCAATCAAACTCTCAGTGCACACCAACGCACACGCCACAGAAGTTGCTACCGCCGTCTTCATCGACTCCATCTTCAAGAGAGATCATCGCATTAATCTTGCAAGACCTGCCGTCGATGCCACCATGACGCCAGGCGGCTCCACCATCCTGCACGCATACATCATCCCGCGTTCGTCGTCGATACCCTGTAGCACCATGCCACGGAGACTCAGCGCCAACAATATGGTAGATGAATACCACTCCAGTAGCTGCTCCAAAAACGATGCCCCAAGAGATAGAACGACGCAGGTAGCTTCGTTATCGTCCGATCCGAGAGACCCAGATCTAGAGTTCCCCCGGAGCAGCACGAGTGAGTAGATGCAGGTTGCGATGGTGATACCTTCAAGAAGGTAACGACGCGTAACGTCGCCATCGCCCGCATGACCAGGGTCGGAGCACCATTTTCACCGGCAGCCACACATCTCCAACTCGCTGAGTGGAGTGACGAGACAAGCAAAGACGATGTCTTCGACAAGGTAACGACGCCAAGTGAAGCTCTATCATGTCTGTTGTATAACATGTTGAGGATCGGAAACCAACTGTAGCCAAACGTAATTGACGCATTATTGGCTTATTGCCATGCGCGCGCGCATACAGTTTTTTAACCTCGATTCCGCGTGTGGTTAGAGTCAAATTCAATAAACATGTGCATATGTCTATTGTCTGCCAGTTGACCTCAGATGATGCATTGCATCTACGCACACTCTTTCCATCTTCGGTTCTTCACCAACCCCTAAACATTGTTAATGCAGCTTCTCTGCCCTTTGGGGCATTTTTCCTGTTCAAAAAAAAAAACTTGAGAGAAAGAACTGATAGACCCTTTGGATTAATTGTCGTTAATATCCCAAACAGTGCACATATTGTTTAAACATAAAACAGTGCACATATTCTACTTTCAAGTGTGCATCACCCGATGAAGAGACCAAGAACGCATCGTCTTTTCTGAAAGAAATTACTTACAAGTATTACTAACCAAAATGATATTCCCTAGCTAGCTAGCTTCATGCATGCCAGGGGACAACAAGTTAAGTCCCTCAGTGAATTGGTCGGTGCAGGTATTTTGCCAAATCAAAATATCAGTGGAGGACAGGGCTTTCTCGTGGGCGGGTATAACGGAAGTCGCCGAAGGTAAATGCAAGTTAAATTTGAAAGCACATGTGCATGGATTTTAATTGATTTGTATAATAGTATCAGGTCGTCCACCTTTAATTGGTATGTAACCACTTATGTTCAACACCATTAGTATATTCATGTTTTGATTTTTGAGAACACCTTTGTCACATGTGTAAGGAAGAGCAAGACAACACATTTTTCTGTAGGCACGTTGACATTTTTTATATGGATTTCCTCCCTATTTATAAATACATAAACTAATCAAATTTATGATAATTAATATTGTCATTTTCCAATCTTTTAGAAGATTTATGGAGTAAAACAACCTTTCCGAGCAAGAGTTTTCACAACAACACGGGGGTATTGTTGAATATGACCTAAAATCTATTTAGTTGTTATACTATGGAAGGAATCTTGACGGACTACGGCGTGTCAACCATGGTAGAGGTATCACATTTACAACTCTATTTCATGTCGGTAAAGAAAGAGAGTTGTTTGCTCCTATTTATAGTTCCACGTAGTCATAGAATAGACAAGAGAGAGATACAACATACTGATAGCACATAGAGGGTCTGTCCTCTCGTGTATTGTAATATCAATTATAGTGAGAGCGCCGCCATGCGTTTCATGGTTTTCCCGTTTGGATTTTCCACGTAAAAATATGTATTCTTGTTTTTCGTTTGATCTACTTTTATTGCGTGGTTTTGTAACAAGCGGTATCGGCATCAGGCTTCAAGATCGATGTGCTGCCCTGGGAGACTTCCCGCTGCGCTCCTAGGGCAGCACCGCGCAGCGTTGTTTTCAACTGCTGCCTTGGTTTCCATTTGAGATGTATCTAAAGTTCTCTGGCATGTATCTCTCATCTTAAATGATCATATCATGTAAAAAGATGCAACATGTCATTATCTGCCATAGGGTCTTTGGTTGAAATAATGATTCGATCCTGGCCCTCGGCTCTATTCCGGTTTATACACACACGACCAAATTGTGATTCTGTTGCCTCGGCCTCCTCCAATCCCCGTTCAAAATCAGTATTAAATCCATCTCTAAATATTTGTCGTCTTCTTCTTCATCCTCCGACAAAGTTGTCAAAGATCATCTCTCTCAACCTCTTCATTTGTAGCCGAAGGTGCTCTCAGTCAAGCCGGTTGCTACAAATAAAAGACAATTCATATAAGCATCCGTTCAAATACCTTGAGTGCACTGGAGGTGGAGTCCACGGCCGGTACCGTCGAGGCAAGCAAAAGGACTGAGGCCTCTGCCGGGGCTGCGTGACGACCGGGATACCATGTAGCGGTCGTGATAATCCCGCCACCGGGCCAACGCGGTGACCAGAGGTCGACGAAGATCGAACCCGCCGTTGGGCGTAAAGCTCGTCGGGTCGAGGCTACGGTGGTTATTTTTGGCCGATTTTGGTCTGCGGCGGTCGGTCTACGCCTCTCCATGCTCCGACGACTCTTTTCCGGAAAGAATCGACCTCGCCGCTGCCAGAATCGACATTAAATTGATGGAAGGATCCAGATCGACGCGGTGGCTCATGGGACCAATTTCGGCGACGGCTAGCACCAGCGAGTGGGTCAAACGGAGGGGAAAAGGGCGGCAGGTGTTTTGGCCCATTGGCCGAGGCGGCTGGTGGTCAGCGGTGTGAACACCGACGAGAATATGGTGGTGGGGCGGCGAGGCTGTGGCAGCGAGGTGGATTTAGTCCAGCGATCACAGGGGAGAATATTTGGAAGTTGCGGAGGCCGAGGACAAACATTTATTCTCCACTAAGACAGCATGACGTTCGGCTAGAAACGGTTTCGGATCGTTAGTGGTGTATTTTTGGTCTTGTTAAGCCTTTTAGGGCGCGTTTGGTAGCCTGCATCCCCCTTGGCTCGCTTGGGGCGAGCAATTTTTGGCCCGTTTGGATGCCTGGGCCGAGCCGCGTTCTCGCATTAACCGGTTCTCAAAGCACCTCTGGGACAGGCCCTGGAGGAACGCCCGGAATGGCAGTTTCTCCGGGGCCAGGCCCGTTGCGGCCAGAAGGCTGCACACGTGGGGAAGGGAGGCGGAGACGCCGCGTCCCTTCGGGAACACGCGCCATAATTAGCCTCACCGCTCCCCTCTCCTTCCTCTCACTCGCGACCGCACTCTCACCTCCCCCAAACTGTCACATCACCCGGCGGTTCCCCTCCCGCCGACCAATCTGCCGCACCGACGCATGGAGGAGCACCGCTACCGGAGGAGGAGACGTTGGCGACCAGGACCTCGACATCGGCCGCAATCTGCTCCGTAGTCCTCGTCGGCATCTCGTCTTCGCCCGCGACCTCGAGGTCGTCCTCGGCTGGAAGAATGGTGGTAACTCCCTCTCCTTCTCACCTTCGTACTCGTTCTGTTCAAACATGCCATTCTCGGGCATTTCCGACGACATGCACATTAGATCTGCTAGGGTTTCCGTTCGGATAGCGGTCGGGTTGACGTTTTGCAAGGTGTTCGTCCCCATTTCTTGCAGTTCTTGTCCAGTTCTTGAATTTCACGGTCTCGATTTGCTTAGATCTGTTACTATAGTGTCGGATTGCGGTAGATATTTCCTAGACCGGTCTTTGGATTGTTGAAACTGGCAGATCTTATTGTGCATGCATACATGCGAAGGTTTTTTGTGTGTTCGGGTTTACCATGTTGTCATTGTTGCGCGAAAAGTTGAGCTGAGTCGCGCTAGTTTGTTCAGACGCAAGAGGAGTGGGAGGACTTGAAGAAGGAAGTTGCAATGCTCAAGAATATGCAGCGAACACAAGCACAAGTGATGAGGGCTAAGAAACAGGAATGGGAGGCAGAAAAACAGGCTTTGGAGGTTGAGAAGAGAAAGCTAGAGTATGACATATACGATCTGCTTCAAGTGAACTTTGCAATCAAGGACAAGCTCAAGAGGACCAGGGCTACTTGTGAGGAGTGATGAATGTGATGTAGACGTACTGTATGAGAATTTTTAATGTGGTCTAAGTACAATTTGTAATGTACCCTAAGTACCACTCGTAATTTACTCAATTTGAAGTGCCAATTGTGTTGTTTCTTGATTTAACTAGGCCAATGATTATACCCTGGGATCATAGTATGAGGAGATGATTGATCAGAACCTATGGCATGACTTAGCATGACCAAGCCATTAGTTCTGTTCAAACATCTCCTACATATGTCCTCATTGTATGAGGCCTCTGATACCCTGCTTTGCATGTTTCTGCTTCTTCAGTTTCGCATTGGCCAATGATTCAACTATGGCACAACGACAGGCATGGTAGTGCCCTCAAACTTAGTCATGTGTGCCGTATTACTTGCACACTAGACTTAGTTTGGGGACAGCCCCTCTGCCTGCCGTGTGATCCTACATATGAGGCCTCGTTTTGGTATGTCTGGTGCATTGGCTAATGATTCAACAAAGGAACAATGGAAGGCTAGGTGGTGGCCTCAAACTTAGTCATGTGTGCCATGTCGTAGCACACTACACTTAGTTTGTGGCCACTCCCTATGTCTGCCGTGTGAGCAACTGTATGAGGCCATACTAATGTTATCAATGTCTGTTTTCATCTACACTACTTGTGAGAATGCACACCTCTAATTGCTTGTATTCTTCTGTCAGACTGAGAAGATCATGCTTGGGTCACCTGCTCAGGTTCCTGGCGAGGGACCGACGAAGAAGCGTCGTGGAAGGCCGGCTAAGGTTGGCCACTTCCACGACGAGCCAGGGCCGGACCACTTCCTCAAAATCATCTTCAAGCCCACATTCGGCCGCCTCATGATCCCTAAAGCTTTCGTCAAGTGGTTCGGAGAAATCCCTTCCAACATCATCGTCACCACCAACACCGGATGCAACTGGAGGATGACTACGAGGAGAGAAGGCGATGACGCATTCATCGACCAGGGATGGCCGGCCTTCGCCGTCTCCCATCAGCTCAAGGCAGGCCAGTTCGTCACCTTCAGAAGGTTGTCCTCCTTGGAGTACAGTGTGGTCATCTTCGACCAAACCTGCACTGAGGTGGTGACGAGGTGCCCGTACCATGGCGATGACACCAGGTGCATCGTCTCCGAGCACCATGTCTGAAGCTAACCTGGTGCCATGTCATGTCTAGTTGCAGCTCGTGTCTAGTGTGTTGAACTATGATCATGTATGCCGTCTCCAGAACTATGATCATGTCTGCAAAATGTTGTGCCGTGAACTTGTGTCGTCTATGATCACTGCTAAGTTATCTGTCATATATGATTGTGTTCTTACTAGTTCTTACTTGTGTTGTTGATCGCTGGTAACCTCACCACTGAAGGGAAGAGGTTACCAGAACTGGATTATGGGTTGCAACCAAATAGCAGGGGCGCCGTTCTGGGCTGCTACAAGGCCTGAAAACCGACCTACAAAATGGCCAGAGTCCAAATCTCCACGGTGCCGAAAAATCTCCGTGCAAGCCACCAAACAAGGTCGCTTTTATGGCCCATGGCTCGTCTTAGACGCGCAAGGGGCTCCTTCTCGCTGCTCCAGTGATGCAGGAAATCGGCCCAGGCAACCAAACGCGCCCTTAGGGAATGGATAGAGATGATGTGAAGATGACCCTGTTAAGACGCTTTGAGGGGGCAGGCAGAGGAGCATGCGCATCGACGCAGAGCGAGGGGGAGTGAACGCCGTTAGGAAATAAGTGGTTGTATCGATGACTTTGACCGCGAGGGCGCTGGGCAAACCTAGCGTGTACCACAGGCGACGAGCAAAGGGGAAATGGAACATGACATGCCTTGGAGTCTCAAGCGTTGCAGTGGAGATAGGGCACCCACACCCAGCATCGCATTCTTTCGGAGAAAGTTGGAGCGGCCCAGGATGCGGCTCAGGTCATTTTTTAGATTGGGTGAAGGAGTCATTTCTTCGTGGTCATATCTTGATCCCAGAGAGACTATGCATAATTTAGCTGAAGGTAGATGACCCGGGGGAACAAGGCCTCCCAATCCCACGTCCCTTTGATCGTCGGGTGTCTACTGATACATCTTAAATGTATATACTTTTCCAAGTACCTTGCTCGATGATTTGCTCTGGAACCTCACCACATTTGGGCAAAATCTTATTTCTATCTGTTTCGCAGGAAATAAAATCAAGGAAAAATACCACAAGGTTTTTCATCAAAACAAAGGGCATGGAACTTTGGAATCACACGAGAGGATCCACGAAGCCCAAATGAGCACAGGTGGTGCGCTGATGGCTGTGAAATACGTCATATTTTCTCGCGCTTAAACCCTTAGCTAAGTCAAGAAATTGACTAAGTTTACTTCTCAACTTACCACTAATGCCTAATCAATGCAAGATGTGCAATCTCTTCTATTTTTGGATGTTGTGCAGGATATCACGTCATAATGGAAAATGGACCTACAATTACTGAAGAAAATCACGTCAGGAGCACGACAAAGTTGACTACGCTCAGAAAGGTGGTTCCAGGAGCTTTAACGGGCATCGATATGCGCAAGCCCCGCCCTTACCGTCCGCCCGTACCACCTGCGGCTGCGTTCCCGAGGTCAAACACTATAAAAGTCGTGAAGGGACCGGCGCTGAAAAGCGAGCCATTCGTCGCCAAACAAAGCCACCTTCCACCAGATCCATATGCAACACACCGAAAAAGATCCATCATCATAGTTCATTCATTCCATCTCTCATCTCCTCCATATATAGCCATAGCCATCACCATTGTAATATAGATTTCCTTGAGAATTGGCGACCATTGTAAGAATATTGTGATTTCAGTCTAAGTATTTTGCAAAATGATTTCTATCTTTGTATTTGATCTTACAGGTTGCGGGTTGGGGTGAATCCTCGCAGTGTTCATGGGCATTTAATATTATGTTATGTGTAAGAATTGAATATGAGTTTTACGATCTTGTATCCTTGTCTAGCTCTTTGGTTCGTCTTGATGATCTGCAGGTACCCATATCATTCAAGTCGATCAAGGGAAGAGGTGGGATGAGTGGAGAACGGCGTGCTACCACGAAACCTCAGTGATAGAAAGGGGAAAGTAACGGTACATGTTTAGTGATTCATTCAGGATAATAGCACAATCATCTAGCTTAAGACTTTGGTCTGTATTTACTTAAAAACTGTTGTTGCTTGCGGTTGTGAGGATAATGGTTGGACCATTAGGCTCTTGTCACCTCTGGCTTTAGGGGCAAGGGTATTTATGGCTGTGCTACTCACGAATCTATTATCTCTATTTTATTTGTTACACATATGCGCTTCATTAATATATGTATGCATAGCTGCAGGTGAAATCTTAACCCTGGCCTATTTCCATCCTAGAACACAACCCCCTTAAAAGTAAACTGAAGATAAAGTACACTAGCAAGTCTTGTAGACATTTCCTTCACAACCATTTAGCAGTGCTTCCCAAGGTTCGATTAAACCTAGGTTTTCTAGGGAAAAAGCTTATCATACTACAATCCATAATCCAGATCGAATGTATCAACCCTTTTCTGGCTCCATTGCCGCGGAAGCAATTTCGCTATTCCGGTAAGGTTACTAGAGACCTTGTTAGTTATCTTATTTTTAGTTTTAAGTTTTTATTTACTGTTATTAGTTTACTGTTTTATTCTTTACTTTAAAACCCAAAAAAATTAGTTACTTGTTCTTTTTCAATCATAGAAGATAATACCAAAAATATAATCACTATGGCAGAAAAGAAGCTTGGGGAATATGCTATCCCAAATGTTGATTTTATTCGTGCACCCATAACTCTGCCTGCTGTTGAAGCGAAGAACTATGAAATTAAGCCTAACCTTTTAAGTTTGGTTCAGCAGAATCAATTTGGAGGCTCATCCGCTGAGGATTCAGGTATACACTTAAACACATTCACTAAAATATGTGATATGATGAGCATTAAAGATGTTGATCCAAATGCTATTTAATTACGCTTGTTTCCTTTTTCATTAAGAGGAAAAGCAAAGGACTGGTTGCTAGCTTTATCTAAGGGCAATATAACTTCATGGGATGAATGCACTGATATATTTATGACTAAGTTTCTCCTACCAGCAAAGACTATGCAACTCTGTTCTAATATTACAAGTTTTAGACAAGAAGACCACGAGCCACTAGCGCTTGCATGGGAAAGGATGAAGGAAGCCACCATGAAATGTCCAAGTCATGGAATGGAGGATTGGTTAATCTTACATTTATTTTATAATGCCCTTAACCCAATATCAAAGTCTATGCTTGATACTGCAATAGGAGAAACATTCATGAGCAAGCCAATTGAACTGGCAAGAAGGCTTCTAGATGATATGCAAAGCAACCATGCCCAATGGCACATAGACAGGTCCTCCTCAAGAAATGTGAATGCAATCACCGAAGGTAACAATGAAGAACTTACTTCGAAGGTAGATGAGCTTTTACATATTCTCAAGGGTAAGGAAACTACCCAAGTTAATGCCATCACCAATACTGAAAGATTAGGAAATAGACTTCATAGAAAGAAACCCTTATAACCCTTCATGGAAGAGTCAAAACTATGGCTCTTGTTCTCCTAGAGAATATAATCATAATGCAGGATGTCCTAATAATAACTTCACCAATGGTAATGTAGCAAGCAATGGTAATACCTCAACTGAAAGTACTTTCAAGAATTTTATGCATGAAAGCTGAACAAAATAGTATCCTGACAAAGCTCACTGAAAATCATAGCACTATGTTAGGGAATTTATCTAACCAAACCGTTTCTCTTAAGAATGATGTTCAAGTTCTACAGGAAAGGACGAAGACCGTTGAGACCCAACTGGGGAAGATAGCTGAAGGCCAAACTATTATACTTGAAAGATTTGCAGGTAAACCAGAACCAAACCCCGTTGAAGACCTCAAGATGATGAGGATTGAATGAAATGAAGCACTTAAAGAACTAGACTATAGCAATGCTCCAACACCTGAGTACTCCGTAGAAGACCTAATAAAGACGGTCATGGTAAGACACCCCGGAACTGATGAAGGTAACGGTGAAAGGTATCGTCAATTTATACACGAAGTAGCATGCAAAGTCTATGATTTAGAACAACAATATAAGAAGTTAGCTGAAAAACTTTCAGCTAAGCTTGATGATATATTTGAGCCCACCATTAAAATATATTTTGGAACACACGAGGTGGCTGCACTTTGTGATCTTGGTGCAAGAGTCTCCACAATTCCAAAGACCCTATTTGATAAGTTAGGGATGTGACCATTTAGAACAACTGAGCTAAGACTGCACTTAGCTGATTCAACATATAGATAAGTTGTAGGCATAAAAGATAATATTGTAGAGAGATTAAAGGATGTCCTGGTCTTATTGATCTTATTATTGTGGACATGCCCAAAGATTATAGCCCCTATAATCCTAGGAAGGCCATTTCTTAGAACTATTAAATCTCTGATCAATTTTCCTGAAGGGAATGTGAGGATTGGACTACCATCCAAAGATCTATTTGTAGTACACTTCCCTAGAAAGAAGAAGGCCAAAAATGATGATGATGGGATCATTACTTCAAAAGCTAACTATTTTGGAGTGGGTCTTCCACTTCCAACTCTTAAGTGATCACCATCTTGGTCAAGCTAATTGACCTTAACTAGAAGCACTTCATGGGAGATAACCCATGTTCAATAAATTTTTCTATCTAGTTCTTGTTCAAGTTTAATGTTTAGTTTTATTTGTTTGTTTCGTTTAGTTTTTAATAAAGAGTGTTCATGAGATCCTTGGAAAAGAGGAGAAAAATTAAACAACAATGTCGTTTTGATTTTTGATGCTAACAGTTGCGCGTTCTTGATATATACTGCTTTTTTTCTTAGCCATTTTCGAGGTAATATTGATGCACAAAGGCACATGAAGATCGCACAGAATTTTTTTATGTTCGTAGGTTACTGTAACTTTGGTGACCATCGGTACGGTCGTACCAGACCGTACCATGCGCCCATACCGCATCCACGACCACGAAAGAGAAAAGTTGAAGATTTTGTCGAAACAATCTGTAACTTTGGCGACCACTGATAACCCACAAGTATAGGGGATCGCAATAGTCTTCGAGGGAAGTAAAACCCAAATTTATTGATTCGACACAAGGGGAGGTAAAGAATACTTATAAGCCTTAACAACTGAGTTGTCAATTCAGCTCGCACTGGAAAAGCACTAGTAACAGGGGTGATGTGAAAGCAGCAGTAATATGAGAGCAATAGTAACAGAACACATCAGCAAGAATAAAGTAATACGTAGGCAATGTCACCGTAAAATAGTTGATACTACTTCCAATGACATATAGAACGAGTATATGATCA
>NC_061509.1:250683490-250694997 GCF_022539505.1 Lolium rigidum | reverse complement strand
GGGCCTCCTCTCCGGGTCCCCTTCGGTGTTCCGGTCCGTCTCGGTGAAATAAGATGTTTGGCTTTTGTTTCATCGAATTCGAGAATATTGCTCCGAACAGCCTTTTCTGGAACCAAAAGCGACTAGTAAAACAGAACTGGCACTTCGGCATCTTGTTAATAGGTTAGTTCCAGAAAATGCATCAAAACGATATAAAGTATGAATAAAACATGTAGGTATTGTCATAAAACTAGCATGGAACATAAGAAATTATAGATACGTTGGAGACGTATCAACCACTGGTACGGAAAAACCGGATTGTACCGTGCGCCCGTACTTCTTCGACCACAGAAACATCAATTTCTCGAAACATACAGTAAGTTCAACGACCATCGGTACGGGAGGATATGGCCGTACCGCCCGACCGTACCGCGTCGACCGCCTTAGTTCGGAGGCGGTTGCACATGGTACGGGAGGAATGCACCCGTACCGCGCGCCCGTGCCACGCATCAGACAACACAAACATGCAGGGAAGAGGTAAGCAACCCAAATTTTCATTTTCTCTCTATCTATTCCTCCTCCAAACTCAAAACCTACTCCATTGGATCTCCAATTTCGTTTGTTTTCGATTTGATTCCTCGCACTCCATCGAAGTATGATGAACAGAAGGAGCCGCTCGCGCGCTGTGGCTGCACAAGCTGCACTACCGGTTGAAGACACACCCGCTTCACTTGGTATCGAGTTCGAAGACCGCCGTCATCTCAACCGTTTGAACCGTCTCAAGGACCACGAGATCAATTCGACAAAATGGGCATGCCCCCATATTCTGAACCAACTAGGCCTACGCAATGATTTCTATACTCTTTGCAACAATGTTGGTTTGCTTGACTTTTGTTTTCAGGAGGCTGCCACTTATCGCCGCTTGACACTCGAGTTCCTCAGCACTCTGAAGCACACGGTGAACCGCTACTACAACTCCGAGGAGAATCAACCCGGAGTCGACCGGATATCCTTCCGTTTGATGAACCGTGAGTATGATTTGACTTTAGATGAGTGGTGCAACCACCTTGGCTTCGAGAGCAGTGCCACCGCCAACCGCTATGCATGCTTTACTTTGAACCCCTCACCTAGCATGCACTTTTCTTGGATGAGAATACCTAGCACACTCCCTCGGGTAAATTCTATTGAGTGCCCTACTATTCGCTATTTGTACTACGTTATCGCTAACACCTTGCAGGCACAAGGTGATTTCACAAGAATTAATGAAGAGGACATGACGATCCTCGCAAAGGCTATGTTCCCACAAAGCAACCTCCGCCCAAACTTGGGTGCCATTCTCGTTCTCTACTTGAACCACCAAGCACTTGAAGCTCATGGCCCCATATGCGAAGGTGGAGTCATCACCGTCTTGACAAGAAGGCTCAATATCAATGTAAGTAATTTACGAGCATTGGAAAGCCCTCGCTGCCTTGGTTTTACTACTCTGAATGCATGTGTTATGGTTAGAAAAGTATAAAGTAGATATTACTTCAATATACCGGGAGCTAATCACTTGATCGCTGCCCCTCTGCCTAATGGTCTATTCTCTCTCGAGGAAAGGTGTTTGCATTATGATGCGCAGGTTGAGGCAAATCTACCCCCACAACAAGATGAGTCGGAAGAAGGAGAGGAGGTTGAATAGGAACCTCAAGGACCAGAACAGAAGCAGCAACCACGCCATGACTTCACAACCTACCAGGACATGTACGTGCTCGAAGGAAGCATTGAGAACCTAAGCAACCTTGCCATCAACCTCCGAGACCACACCACCGAATTCAATTCCCAGTTCACTCATTGGAGCAGCCAATGGAACGATGGGAATTATCCTCCACCACAATGAGCTCACCAAGAGGGCTTGCAAAAGCCTAATCTTGGGATGTGTTCCTCAAGCATTTTTATTTGTGTTGAATAAAATTGTACTCCAACTCTTTGAGAGAGCTTTGAAACACTCGTGTTGGTTTGTTCCAACACTTTGCTTTTATTTGCTTTTCGTTTTAGCCCGTTTTGCTTTTTCATTTGTTTTGTTTTAGTTCCTTACTTTGTCGCCATTCTCGTTTCTTTTTCACTCTCTATCCCAATTCACGAAAATACAAAAAGATTTTTCCTTTTATCCTTGTTCTTGAAAGAGCTGAATTTTCTAATGCCTCTTTGCTTGATATTATTTGTGATAGAGATCTACTAAGAGTTTTGAAGGAACACATCATAAGGAAGAGAAACTTGAAGCCACCCACAAGAGGTATGTGTTATGTATCCCACTTTTGAAGTTTGAATTGTTTATGCTAGTCAGTAGACTTGTTAAGATATTATACTAGTGGGAGTGATTTGAAACAATTGGAGTAGAGATTTATTTGTATGTTTAGTTAATTGTGAAAGTTCTTACTCTAGTTCATTTAGTTAACGGAGCCTTGCCTTGGAAATAATATTGCCAAGCAAGTACAACAAGAAGAAGTCTTACAATTATGACTTGTATGATGACCAATTGTCTTAGGGGTTTAACTTTGAAGATACTTAACTCAATAGATGTTGTGATAGACTTGATAGCACTCTTGATAGGAGTTGATTGATGGAATTGAAGTCTAGTGGTAGCTGAGACGCATGCCAAGATGTAAGGTTGTATATAAATATGAGATATTGCTTTACGCGTGTCAACATATGCTTTACTGTGTGATATTGCTTTATGCGTGTCAACATGACTGTTGCGCACACTCTCGGGATACTAGCACCACTGGCCCCATGATTGTCATAATCCTATAAGGTCATTCATGACTTTTACTTGGAAACTGTCAAAGGAATTCGAAATATATCACTTCTCAAGTCTTGGCATGGACTCACTACTAGTAGATGACTATATTCTTGAAAGGCGATGAATGGATAGTAAGTGTTTTGATAGCCTTGATCGATTGATGTGGGCGTAATTAAGATACTTCATTGTTTATACCTCTTTAGACATGAATGCTCATACATAATTTGATGATAATAAACTTCCAATGTTCCTTGGCAAACTTAGAGTTAACTACTTAAGCTAGAGTAATTGTTTCCACAACTAGCTATTCATACTTATAATCTTTATTGTGATTGCCTCGAGTTACCAATGCTTGTACTATATTATTGGCACTTCTCCAACTATGCTAAGCGTTCAAATGGAAGAAGTACTGGACTCATAAGGCTACCACTTGTAAGTGACTTTGCTTTCTCGTTGTTTTGGTTTAAACGCCAAGTTCTTTATGGTTCTTTGTTTCTTACTCGAGGACGATCAATTTTAAGCTTGGGGAAGTTGATGGATGTGAAATACGCCATATTTTATCGCGTTTAAACCCTTAGCTAAGTCAAGAAATTGACTAAGTTTACCTCTCAACTTGCCACTAATGCCTAATCAATGGAAATATGTACAATCTCTTATATTTTTGGATGCTGTGTAGGATATCACGTCATAATGGCAAATGGACCTGCAATTACTGAAGAAAATCGCGCCAGGAGCATGGCAAAGTTGACTACGCTCGGAAAGGCGGTTCCAGGAGCTTTAACGGGCATCGGTACGGGCAAGCCCCGCCCGTACCACTGATACGTCTCAAACGTATCTATAATTCCTTATGTTCCATGCTAGTTTTATGACAATACTCACATGTTTTATATACACTTTACATCATTTTGATGCATTTTCCGGTACTAACCTATTAACAAGATGCCGAAGCGCCAGTTCTCGTTTTCACTGTTTTTGGTTTCGTAAATCCTACACGGGAAATATTCTCGGAATTGGACGAAACAAAAGCCCACGGTCTTATTTTCCACGGATCCTTCCGAACACCGAAGAGGAGACGAAGAGGGGCCACGAGGCGGCCACACCATAGGGGGCGCGGCCCCACCCCTGGCCACGCCGCCATATGGGGTGGGCCCCTCGGGCGTCCCCCGACTCTGCCCCTTCGCCTATATAATCCTTCCGTCGCGAAAACCCTAGTACCGAGAGCCACGATACGAGAAAAGTTCCAGAGACGCCACCGCTGTCAACCCCATCTTGGGGGGTTCTGAAGATCGCCTCCGGCACCCTGCCGGAGAGGGGAATCATCACCGGAGGACTCTACATCACCATGCCCGCCTCCGGACTGATGCGTGAGTAGTTCATCCTTGGACTATGGGTCCATAGCAGTAGCTAGATGGTTGTCTTCTCCTCTTGTGCTATCATGTTTAGATCTTGTGAGCTGCCTATCATGATCAAGATCATCTATTTGTAATGCTACATGTTGTGTTTGTTGGGATCCGATGAATATGGAATACTATGTCAAGTTGATTATCGATCTATCATATATGTGTTGTTTATGATCTTGCATGCTCTCCGTTGCTAGTAGAGGCTCGGCCAAGTTGATACTTGTGACTCCAAGAGGGAGTATTTATGCTCGATAGTGGGTTCATGCCTCCATTGAATCTGGGACGATGATGTAAAGTTCTAAGGTTGTGGATGTGCTCGTTGCCACTAGGGATAAAACATCAATGGTTTGTCTAAGGATATTTGTATTGTTTACATTACGCACGTACTTAATGCAATTGTCCGTTGTCTACAACTTAATACTCGGAAGGGGTGCGGATGCTAACCCGAAGGTGGACTTATTAGGCATAGATGCATACTGGATAGCGGTCTATGTTCTTTGTCGTAATGCCCTAAGTAAATCTCATAGTAGTCATCATGATATGTATGTGCATTGTTATGCCCTCTCTATTTGTCAATTGCCCAACTGTAATTTGTTCACCCAACACGTTATTTATCTTATTGGAGAGACACCACTAGTGAACTGTGGACCCCGGTCCATTCTTTTACATCTGAAATACAATCTACTGCAATCATTGCTCTCTGTTGTTCTTTGCAAGCAAACATTATTCTCCACACCATACGTTTAATCCTTTGTTTATAGCAAGCCGGTGAGATTGACAACCTCACTATTAAGTTGGGGCAAAGTATTTTGATTGTGTTGTGCAGGTGCCACGTTGGCGCCGGAATCCCTGGTGTTGCGCCGCACTACACTCCTTCACCAACAACCTTCACGTGGCCTTCATCTCCTACTGGTTCGATAACCTTGGTTTCTTACCGAGGGAAAACTTGCTGCTGTACGCATCACACCTTCCTCTTGGGGTTCCCAACGGACGTGTGCTTCACGCATCATCAACCACCTGCGGCTGCGTTTCCGAGGTCAAACACTATAAAAGTCGTGAAGGAACCGACGCTGAAAGGAGAGTCATTCGTCGCCAAACAGAGCCACCATCCACTAGATCCATCTGCAACACACAGAAAGAGATCCATCTCCATAGTTCATTCATTCATTCCATCTCCCATCTCCTCTATAGCCATAGCCATCACCATTGTAATAGATATCTCCTTGAGAATTGGCGACCATTGTAAGAATATTGTGATTTCAATCTAAGTATTTTGCACAATAATTTCTATTTTTGTATTTGATCTTGATATTATGTGTGAGTAGTCCTCACAAGCTGCAGGTTGGGGTGAATCCTCGCAGCGTTCATGTGCATCTAGTCTTATGTTATGTGTAAGGATTGAGTATGAGTTTTTTGATCTTGTATCCTTGTCCAGCTCTTTGCCTCGTCTTGATGATCTGCAGGTACCCATATCATTCGAGTCGATCAAGGGATGAGGTGGGATGAGTGGAGAACGGCGTGCTACCGTGAAACCTCAGTGACCGAAAGGGGAAAGTAACAATACATGTTTAGTGATTCATCCAGGATCATAGCACAATCATCTAGCTTAAGGCTTTGGTCTGTATTTACTTAAAAACTGTTATTGCTTGCAGCTGTGAGAACAATGGTTGGACCATTAGGCTCTTGTCACCTCTGGCTTTAGGGGCAAGGGTATTTACGTATGTGCTACTCACGAATCTCTTATCTTTGTTTTATTTGTTACACATATGAGCTTCATTATATATATGTATGCATAGGTGAAACCTTAACTGTGGCCTATTTCCATCATTGAACACAACCCCCTTAAAACTAACTAGATAGGTCCGGTAAACTGAAGATAAAGTACACTAGAAAGTATTGTAGACGTTTCCTTCACAACCATTTAGCAGTGCTTCTCAATGTTCGATTAAACATAGGTCTTATAGGGAATTTTTTTTATTACTACAATCCGTAATTGTAACATCCCAAATTTTAAAACAAAGAGAAAATGAATTTCCTTTTTCCAAAAATGAGAACCAACAAAAACTTTTCTTACATAGAGTGCTCATACCTAATACTTGTGTTTTGCCATGATGAGTGTTATTATGCTTATGTGCTAAACCCTAAAACCCTAAAGTGATCAAGTGAAGATCACCAACCAAATAAAATAAAAGAGAAAGAAATCAAATAAGAAAAACCCTAAACCCTAACCTTCTCAAATCCAAGTGGATCTATTTTGAGAAACCAAAATAAAGAAAAAAGACATATATGGACATATAGCTCTAATAGGTAAATCTTGAACCCTACCTTTATTATTTTTGCTAAATAGTGGTGAACCATGGTGAACCCCACTAAACCCTAAACCTCATCCCTCTTGTCACAAACCTTTGAAAAACAAAATAAAAAGAGGTGATCTTAAATAAGAAAAAGGCATATGCAAGCCTATGGCTACTTTTTGCAAATGCTCCAACTTTGAGTGTTGACCTTGGTTTGAAATACATCAACACACTCAACAAAGTACTTACCAACCAATTCAAGTGAGAAATAAAATAAAATCAAACATATGCATAAAGGTATATGTGGCACTTAGCCAAAATATCAAATCTTGACCTAGGAACCCACCTTGCCCCAAAATGGTTTGAACCTTTTACCCAACTCAATCTAACACCAAATAAACCTCACTCTTGTCAAAATGAAGCAAAGAAAAATAAAAGAATAAAAGTTAGAAAATCACAAAACCCTCACATATGGTTTAGGCCATTTTTACAAATCTTTGACCTAGACCAATTTGGCCTTCACCATTAGTTGTATTATGTTACTAAACACTTATTACAACTTTTGTAATCAAAGAAACACAAATCAAATCAAATTTAAACTCAATTTGTGAACACATAGAATAATGGTCAAATCTGTCTTTTATAATCTGGTCACTACTTTGAGCCCTTGCAATTCAAAATTTTCAAACCAAACTTGCTCAAGTCTTTGCATGTCATCCAAGAGGACATCAAGATGAACAACTTTTGTAAAGACAATCATGCCAAATTCACTTTGGATCAAAAACTATGCTCATGCAAAGTTGAGACTTTTTAATATGAGGAACAATCTCACACTTAGCCAAATTTGCAATTCTTTGATTTTCTAAATTCCACCACCACCTCTCATTCTCTCTGGTCATTTACAACTCACTCAAACACACCCTTTCCAAATCTTGCCACCTTTTGAACTCATTTAAAATTAAGCAAATTTGGCAATTTACAAATATGGAACTATTTGACACTATTTCAAATAAGTGTTCTACTTAACCCTAACCTGCCCTAAACTACCATATATGGTTCCCTTGTCCCCTCTCTAACTCATGCCTGTATAGGAGCCCAAGGAAAAACCCTAAGGAGGCAAGGACATGGCCATGCCGGCCATGTCACCACCATGCCGCACCACCCCTCTCTCCCTTCTTCCCCAACCAAGACCACCGTGTCCTCCAAGTCTCCCTGGATCTCCTGAGTACGATGGTACAAGCCATTGATCGCAAGGACGCCGACAGCCGCCGGAACGCGCGCGCCCAGGACGGCCAGACCATGCCGCTGACGTCGCACGGGTACGCCCAAGGACGCCCACTGGCCACGCGCCAACCCACCAGCACGTGCACCCCTTGACTCCTCTCTTGCCGCGTGGAGCACCGCAGCGCCACCACGACGCCGCCAGACACGCGCTTGAGCCCGACCCGTGCCCGCCGCCGCCGGAGACAAGGACGAAATCCCGCCTCGGCCGCGCCAGTACGCGCCATCGCCCGACAGTCGTACGCCTCACCGTACCGTGCCATTAATGCTCAAAGTACCGCCGTGACGTCGCCTACCTCCTGCGCCCATTCCTTGCCCCTTCGCCGCCTTGGAACGACGACCTCGCCGTCGACCTCGCCCGCGCCTCACAGCACCCCTGGCCCCTATAAAAGGAGAAGCTCCCGCGCCCAACTCCTCACACCAACATCGCTCCCCTCTCTCTTCTGATCCTCCTCGTCCACTCCTCTCACTCAATTAGCCACGGAAACTGCTCAATTTGTCGCCGGATCCCGCGGAGGAGCTGAGATCACCGTCCCGATTGCGACCACCATTGTAGACGCCGTCTGCGCCATCTTCTTCCCCTTCCACGACAACCTCGCCTAGCACCAGCGCCGCCCCTCGCCGGAGCTCCAGCACGCCGCCGACCCCCTACTCCGCCGTGCCAGCACCTCCCCTCGCGTCGACGACGATGACGACGCGCAGCCGTCAGATCGCCCTCTAATCGAACGGATCACATCGCGCGGTACCGTTTCGGTGAGTTTGGCTCGCTGACGGGTGGGGCCTGCTGTCAGCTGGCCCACAGCGTTAGCTGGGCCGGCCCAATCCTTCTGCGCTGCGCAGCCTGTTAATTTTCCCGCCTAGGCCCGTTTATTCAAATCCTGTTAAATAATTTGGTATAAATTCAAACACTAGCTCTGTGCTAGAATTCAAATAGTTTCAAATCTAATCAACCAAATTTGATGAACTTTATATTGTTGAAAAGCTTGCAAAAAGATCTATCCAACCCCACTGGTCCCACCTTGAATTCTTGTGTAGAATTATTGTGATGAAAATAACAAGTCAGAGACTTTTTAGTATTCAAATAAATCTTAAAAATCAACCAATTTGAATTTTGAAGTGAATCCAATTGCTATAATTCACATTTCACTTACACTAATTGTTTATGCAAAAATATGGTATGGTTACCTTGAGTGATCATGGCCCAAATTAAATAAAGGACTATATGGTTATTTTAGTTAGTGGATATTGTCCAAAACTATTATGCAAATCATATGAAGTGTTACACATCATTTAAATCTTGTCCCAAGTACCTTCATATGAAGTTTGGACCCCTGGTCAAATACTCTCACATGAAATACTTGGTGATTTTAAATCACAAATAGAATTGTTAAATTGTATGAGGAACTCTACCTCATTTAAATCATTTTCTCAAATGATGATGATGAATGGTTGAATTAGGTCAACATGAATTCATGTATGATTGTTTGAGGAATTTAAATCTTGTCACAAACATTTCAAAATGAGGTAGAGACTCTGGTCATTTAGGTCTCATATGAATTGTTTGATGATATTAAATCTTTACCATATTAATATTAAATTGTATGAGGTGCTTCACCTCATTTAAATCATCTTCTTAAATGATGAGTATGAAGAGGTTGACTTAGTCAACCTAGGTCATATATTATTCATGAGAGAAATTAAATCTTAATAAGATAATGAGAGGAAATTATTTCTCTAAGTAATTGAAAATAACACCTAAGTTAGTATGAGAGGAAATTATTTTTCTTAAATAAGAAAAAAAAACATCCACCAACTCAATAGTAATGTGTAAGGCTAGTTTAAGTAGTGTGAATCATGTGTGTGCTTAGTTTAGTAAATAAGTTTGGTATGATGATTGTGTACCCCGTATTCGTATTTTAGATGCTAGTACCGAGGAGTATCAAGAGGAGGAGGGGGTCTACTTCCAAGGAGAAGAAGATCACTTTGACCAATTTCCCAACCAAGGCAAGATAATACTCTTGCAAAGTGCAAAGCTCGCCATGAACAAGGAATTACCCATTTACTTTATGTTCATGATCCTATTGCCCAGTTTTACTTTACAAGTTTTACTTACACTACAAGAAAAGTTGCCATGGCCGACGAAGTTGAAGTCGCGCCGTGGTTGCTGGTGACCATGGCCGACGATTTTTGGTCTCTCCGTTGTGCATGTCAAAACGTTTTTTTTCTCGTTTTTGAGGCCACCTAGCCCGACGAAAACGACCAAAACGTGGCGTATGGTGTCCCGGGACGTGGTGCATCTCGAAATCTCGGGTTCGCCGGCCGAGTCAATGCAAATCCGCACCGCCGAGGGATGTAGGGCCCAGATGGCAGCCTCTCTCGGCATTGTTTTTTTTCTCGATCGCGCCATCTCGTTCAACGCTCTCCGATCGAGCCGTTTACGATGCAGGATCATGGGTCCCGCATGTCATCCTCTATGAACCAAAATTCTTTCTATTCTTGGATTTTTTTGACCCCCGATTTCTCGGCTACTTCCTTTTTCTTTTGATCCCTTCCCGCCTTGGAAACGTTGAGACCGCTCGCTGCTAAATGGGACCCACATGTCATCCTCTATGTGCAATCAACTTTCTTTTCTTGGAGTTTTTTTGGCACCTCATATTTGGTCACTTGCCTTTTTCTTTCGATCCCCCGCCGCCTCTCAAATGGTGATACCGCCGTCGCTAAATGGGACCCGCATGTCATCCTCTATGTACTATAAAACTTTCTTTTCTTGAATTATTTTTGGCACCTCATATTTGGTCACTTGCCGTTTTCTTTCGAACCCCCGCCGCCTCTCAAACGGTGATACCGCCGTCGCTAAATGGGACCCGCATGTCATCCTCTATGTACTATAAAACTTTCTTTTCTTGAATTATTTTTGGCACCTCATATTTGGTCACTTGCTTTTTCTTTCGATCCCCTCGCCGCCTCTCAAACGGTGATACCGCCGTCGCTAAATGGGACCCGCATGTCATCCTCCATGTACTATAAAACTTTCTTTTCTTGAATTATTTTTGGCTCCTCATATTTGGTCACTTGCCTTTTTCTTTCGATCCCCCGCCGCCTCTCAAACGGTGATACCGCCGTCGCTAAATGGGACCCGCATGTCATCCTCTATGTACTATAAAACTTTCTTTTCTTGAATTATTTTTGGCTCCTCATATTTGGTCACTTGCCTTTTTCTTTCGATCTCATGCCACGTTTGAAACGTTGAGGAACCTGCAGGCTCATGGGACCCGCATGTCATCCTCTATGTACAATAAAACTTTCTTTTCTTGGATTTTTTTTGGCACCTGATATTTGGTCACTTGCCTTTTTCTTTCTATCTCATGCCCCCTTTGAAACGTTGACTAAGCCGCCGGCTCATGGGTCCCGCATGTCATCCTCTACGACAATAAAAGTTTTCTTTCTTGGAGTTATTTTTGACCCCTAATTTCCGGCTATTCCCTTTTTCTTTTGATCTCCTGCCCCCTCTGCAACGATGAGGACGCTGTTGGCAGGTCGGTCCCACATGTCATCCTCTATGAACAATAAAAGTTTCCTTTGATGGATTTATTTTGAACAATAAACGCTGAGGATGCTGCTGCCTCATGGGTCCCGCATGTCATCCTCTTAGAACGAAAATGTTTCTTTTCTTGGATTTTTTACCAACAGATTTTTGGTTTATTTTTTCTTTCCATCCCCTGCCGCCTTTAAAACGTTGACGACGCTCGCTCGGCTCATGGGTCCCCAATG